>NC_040105.1:28526692-28731203 GCF_003369695.1 Bos indicus x Bos taurus | reverse complement strand
TTCAAAAAATTTCATTTTGTCACTAAAAGTACAGATGTGTTTGATAAACACTGACTATTCTACTTTGATAAAGTGAAAGTGAAAGTTGCCTAGTTGCGACCGACTCTTTGAGACCCCATGGACTATACAGTCCATGGAATTCGCTAGGCCAGAAAACTGGAGTGGGTAGCCTTTCCCTTCTCCAGGAGATCTTCCCAAACCAGGAATCGAACCCAGGTCTCTGGCACTGCAGGCAGATTCTTTACCAGCTGAGCCACAAAGGAAGCCCATTCTACCTTAATATACCAAAGCAAAAAGAAATGTCCTAGAAGGACATCAAAATAGATTGGGAAAGACTAGACATCAGATAGCTCATTCTGAAGGGAAAAAAAAAAAAAAAAATATATATATATAGAGAGAGAGAGCAAGTTATATATATTTTAGATTTCACATATAAGTGATATATGATATTTGTCTTTCTCTTTCTGACTTACTAGACTTAGTATGGTAATCTCTAGGTCCATCCATGTTGTTGAAAATGGCATTATTTTATTCTTTTTATGGCTGAGTAATATTCTATTGTGTGCATGTACCACTATCTTCTTTATCCATTCATCTGTCAATGGATGTTAAGGTTTCTTCCCTGTCTTAGCTATTGTAAATAGTGCTGCTATGAATATTGGGATGCATGCATCCTTTTTAATTATAGTTTTGTCCAGATATATGCCCAAGCATAGGGTGCCGGATCATATGGAAACTCTATTTTTAGCTTTTTAAGAAATCTCTACATTGACTTCCATAGTGGCTGTACCAATTTACATTCCCATCAACAATGTAGAAGGGTTCCTTTTCCTTCACACCCTCTCCAGAAATTACTACTTGCAGACTTTTTAATGATGGCCATTCCAATTGGTATGAGGTGATACCTCATTGTAGTTTTCATCTGCATTTCTCTAATAACTAGCAATGTTGAACATTCTTCCATGTGCCTATCAGCCCATCTGTATGCCTTCTTTGGAGAAATGTCTATTGGGGTCTTCTATTTGTTTTTGTGTGTGTGTCTTCTTGTTTGGGGTTTTTATGTGTTTTGTTAATATTGCTCTGCATGAATTGTTTATATATTTTGGAAATTAAGCCTTTGTTGGTGACATTGTTTGCAAATATTTTCTCCCATTCTTTGAGTGTTCTTTCATTTTTTTTGGTTTCCTTTTCTGTACAAAAGCTTATAAATTTCATTAGGTCCCATTTGTTTATTTTGCTTTTATTTGTATTGCCTTGGAAGACGGACCTAAGAAAACACTGCTATGATTTACATCAGAGAATGTTTTGCCTATGTCCTATTCTGGTGTCATATCTTCTACTTAAGTCTTTAAGCCATTTTGAGTTTACTTTTTATAATTTTATTAATTGACTGATTTTTGGCTGACCTAGGTCCTCGGTGCTGCACGAGCTTTTCTGTAGTTGCGGTGAGTGGGGCTACTCTCTAGTTGTGATGCACAGGTTTCTCACTGTGGTGGCTTCTCTTGTGGTGGTGCACGGGCTCTCAGGCACATAGATGCAGTAGTTGTGGCTTCCAGGCTCTAGAGCACAGGTTCAGTAGTTCTAGTGAACGGGCTTAGTTGCTCTGTGGCATGTGGAATCTTCCCAGATTAGGGATTAAATCCATGCGATTGCATTGGCAGGCAGATTCTTTTACCACTGAGCCACCAGGGAAGCCCTTGAGTTTATTTTCGTGTATGATGTGAGGGATTGTTCTCACTTGATTGATTTACAATTGGCTGTTCCAGCTTTTCCAACATCGCTTGCTTCAGTTCAGTTCAGTTCAGTTCAGTTACTCAGTCGTGTCCGACTCTTTGCAACCCCATGAATCACAGCACGCCAGGCCCTCCCTGTCATCCCAACTCCCGGAGTTCACTCAGACTCATGTCCATCGAGTCTGTGATGCATCCAACCATCTCATCCTTGTCGTCCCTTCTCATCCTGCCCCCAATCGCTCCAGCATCAGGGTCTTTTCCAATGAGTCACTCTTTGCATGAGGTGGCCAAAGTATCGGAGTTTCAGCTTTAGCATCATTCCTTCCAAAGAAACACCCAGGGCTGATCTCCTTCAGAATGGAACTGGTTGGATCTTCTTGCAGTTCCAAGGGGCTCTCAAGAGTCTTCTCCAACACCACAATTCAAAAGCCATCATTCTTCGGTGCTCAACTTTCTTCACAAGTCCACTCTCACATCCATACATGACCACTGGAAAAACCATAGCCTTGACTAGACGGACTTTGTTGGCAAAGTAATGTCTCTGCTTTTCAATATGCTAATCTAGGTTGGTCATAACTTTCCTTCCAAGGAGTAAGCGTCTTTTAATTTCATGGCTTGCAATCACCAGCTGCAGTGATTTTGGAGCCCAGAAAAATAAAGTCTGACACTGTTTCCAATGTTTCCCCATCTATTTCCCATGAAGTGATGGGACCAGATTGCCATGATCTTCGTTTTCTGAATGTTGAGCTTTAAGTCAACTTTTTAACTCTCCTCTTTCACTTTCATCAAGAGGCTTTTTAGTTCCTCTTCACTTTCTGCCATAAGGGTGGTGTCATCTGCATATCTAAGGTTATTGATATTTCTCCCCGGCAATCTTGATTCCAGCTTGTGCTTCTTCCAGCCCAGCGTTTCTCATGATGTACTCTGCATATAAATTAAATAAGCAGGGTGACCAATATACAGCCTTGACACACTCCTTTTCCTATTTGGAATCAGTCTGTTGTTCCATGTCCCAGTTCTAACTGTTGCTTCCTGACCTGCATACAAATTTCTCAAGAGGCAGGTCAGATGGTCTGGTATTCCCATTTCTTTCAGAATTTTCCACAGTTGATTGTGATCCACACAGTCAAAGGCTTTGGCATAGTCAATAAAGCAGAAATAGATGTTTTTCTGAAATTCTCTTGCTTTTTTCTATGATCCAGCGGATGTTGGCAATTTGGTCTCTGGTTCCTCTGCCTTTTCTAAAACCAGCTTGAACATCCGGAAGTTCACAGTTCACGTATTGCTGAAGCCTGGCTTGGAGAATTTTGAGCATTACTTTACTAGCATGTGAGATGAAAATAAATTAATTAATTACATGTGAACAAGTTATCAATCTATTAAAAAAAAGAGTATCTTTTCTCCATTGTTACTCTTGTCTCCTTTGCTGAATATTAATTGACCATAGGTGTATGGGTTTATTTCTGGACTCTCTTTTCTGTTCCATCAATCCATATGTCTGTTTTGGTGCCAGTGCTATACCATTTTGATTACTAAAGCTTACAGTATTGTCTAAAGTCTTGGAGGGTTATGCCTCCAGTTTTACTCTTTTTCCCTAGGATTATTTTGGCAAATTATGGGTCTTTTATGGTCATATAAATTTTAGGATTATTTTTTCTAGTTCTATAAAAAATGGATTGGGTAATTTGATAGGGATCAAATGTATATATTACTTAGGGTAGTTTGTCCATTTTAACAATACTAATTTTTTCAATCTAAGAGCATGGGATAGCTTTCCATTTCTTTGAGTCATCTTCCACTTTCCTTTATCAATGCTTTATAGTTCTCAGCATGTAACCCTTTCACCTCCTTGGTCCACTCCTAAGTATTTTACTTTTTTGATGAAATTTTTAAAGGGACTTTTTTTTTTAAACTTTCCCTCTCTGATATTTCACTGTTAGTGCAAAGAAATGCAATCAGTTTCTATAGGTTAATCTTGTATCCTGCTACCTTGCTGAATTTATCAGTTATAACAGTTTTTTTTAATTAATTAATTTTTTATCAAAGGATAATTGCTTTACAGAATTTTGCTGTTTTCTATCAAACCTCAACATGAATCATCATAGGTATCAGTTATAATAGTTTTTGTGTGGAGTCTTAAATGATTTCTATATAGAGTATCATGTTATCTGCATATGACATTTTTACCTCTTCCCTTCCAATTTGGATACCTTTTATTTCTTTCTCTTTTCTGACTGTTGTGGCTAACATTTCCAATACTAGGTTGAATAGAAGTGATGAGAGTGGGCATCCTTGTCTTGTTCCAGAGTTCAATGGGAAGGCTTTCAGCTTTTCAATGTTGAATATTGTGTTGGCTGTGTATTTTTCATAGTTTTTATTATGTTACATATGTTCCCTCTGTACCCATTTTGGCAAGAGTTTTTTAATCATGAATGGATATTGAGTTTTCTCAAGTGCTTTTTCTTCATCTGTTGAGATGATTGTGTGGTTTTTGTCTTTTGTTGATGTAGCATATTATATTGATTTATTTGCATATGTTGAACCATCTTTGTGATCCTGGGATGAATCCAACTTGATTATGGTATACAATTTTTTTTTTTCCCATTCTTGCTTTCAGTTTGCTAATTTTTTGTTGAGAAGTTTTACATTTATATTCATCCAAGATATTGGCCTGTAATTTTCTTTTTTGGTAGTGTCTTTGTCTGGTTTTGATATAAGGGTGATAATGGCTTCATAGAATGGAAAGTGTTCAGTCTTTCAGAAGAGTTTGAGAAGGATTGGTATAAGTTCTTTGCATGTTTGGCAGAATTGCCCAGTAAAGTCTTATGGTCCTGGACTCTTGTTGTGGGGAGTTTTTTTTATTCTTATTTTAAATTACAGATTCTATTTCACTTCTAGTGATTGGTCTGTTTCAATTATCTATTTCTTCTTGAGTCCATTTTGGTAGGCTATATGTTTCTTGAAACTTCTCCATTTGTTCTAGGTTATCCAATTTGTTGGCATAATAATTGCTCAGAGTATTCTTTTATGTTTTTCTATATTTCTAGGGTATTAGCAGTTATTTCTCACCTTACATTTCTCTTTTATTTAGGTCCTTTCTTCTTGGTGAGCCTTGCCAGAGATTTGTTTGATTTAACCTTGGTTTACTCTTTCAAAGGGCTTCCCTTGGAGCTCAGTCGGTAAAGAATTTGCCTGCAGTGCAGGAGACCTGGGTTCGATCCCTGGGTTGGGAAGATCCCCTGGAGAAGGAAATGGCAACCCATTCCAGTATCCTTGCCTGGAAAATCTCATGGACAGAAAAGCCTGGTGGAGTGCAGTCCATGGGGTCACAAAGAGTCGGGCACAACTGAGCAACTAACACTAAAACTTACTCTTTCCAAAGAACCAGCTCTTGAGTTTATTGATTTTCTACTGTTTTTCAATCTCTATTTCATGATCTACTGACTTTAGTTTTAGTTTGTTCTTCTTGTACAAATTCTTTTAGGTAGTAAGTTAGGTTATTTGAGATTATTCTTATTTCTTGAAGAAGGCCTGTATAACTATAAACTTCTAAGGATTGTTTTTGTACATCCCATAGATTTTGTATAGCTGTTTTAATTGTCATTTGTCTCAAGGTATTTTTAAATTTCCTCTTTGATCTCATCATTGATATATTTGTTTTTTAGTAGCATGTTGTTTAGTCTCCATGTAATCTTTTCTTTCTCATTTCTTTTTCTGTGGTTGATTTCTAGTTTCATGCTTTTTGGTCAGAAGAGATACTTGAAAATTTTCTATCTTCTTAAATTTGTTGAGGCTAGTTTTTTGCCCTAGTACAAGGTCTATCCTAGAGAATGCTCCAACTGCACTTGAAAAGAATGTGTATTTTTTTATTAATGTAATATCTTGAAAATATTAAATATTCTTATATTTAGATTCTCTGTAACCTTATTCATTTTCTGTCTATAAGATCTGTCCATTGATGTGAGTGGGATGTTAGATTCTTCTACCATTATTGTAGTTCCATCAATTTCTCCTTTTATGTCTGCTTGTATTTGTTTATGTATTTAGGTGCTCCTATATTGTGTGCATATATATTAATGAGTGTAATATCCTCTTCTTCTATTGACCCTTTTATCATTATATAATGTCCTTCTTTATCTTTCTTCATGACCTTTATTTTAATGTTGATGACTTTTTATTAAAAGGCAATTATAACACTGAAATCTTGTGAGATTTTTAAGCTGTGCATCCTCACATCCCCTCATTATCAGGCAGTTGTAACACTGCGAATTCTACTGAGACATCAGCTGCCCATCCTCACTTATCCTTATGAAAATGCAGTTATAACCCTGTGAAATCTTGTGAAACTTGAAGCTGCCCATTCTTATCTACCCTCAACGATGAGTGCAAGCAATCCATCAAGGAGGAGATTTTCATGGTCAACCTGGCCTCACTGCTTCCAGTCCCTCCTAAGTCTGGGAATTGTTTCTCAGCACCACCTTCACTCTACAGGTCCAAGTTCGATTTTACTAATGAGAGGAACCCTTGAGAAAACTGGAAAGTAGAAATGATACAAAAGCTATCATTGCTCAATACATCATGAAAATCAGAGGGGTGGGCATTCAGTTCCAGACCACTCTGCAAACTCCTACTTTGTGGTATTTGAAGTTTCTTGGACTTCCTCAGGATTGGCAGCTTCACTCACTCCAAGTCTTCAGACTAATATCACAGTGAGTTTTCAGCTGATCCTTCAGTTACATTCTTTCAGACCTTTACTCTAATAATTCTCATTTTAATCCTTAATTGCTAATGGAACCTCTTATTTACTTAATTCTTACAGTGATTTTTAAAATTCCCAAACCAGACTAATACAGATATTCTCACAATTCCCAAGCAATAGTAAACTTTGTGATCTCAAAAATGTATGTCAACTGAAATGATGTCAGCAAAAGTTACTGCAAAAATGCATTGTGAACAGTATGTCACTAATTTTTAAGATACCACAAAATGTAATCAGATTCTGTGTGTGTGTTTGTTGCTCAGTCATGTCCGCTCTTTGTGACCCATGGACTGTGGCCCGCCAGGCTCCTCTGTCCATGGAATTCTCCAGTCAAGAATACTGGAGTGCATCGCCATTCCCTTCTCCTGGGGATCTTCCTGACCCAGGGATCAAACCCAGGTGTCCTGCATTGCAGGCAGATTTTTGGCCTTCTGAGCCACCAGGGAAGCCTAGCCGTAATTATTGTGATAGGCTGAAATACAAGCAAGGCACACCGAAGAGGCATCCTGACATCTCTCTCCCAAATAGGACTTTCTTTCAGGTTATGATTATCTGAAAATAGATGACATAGTACAGAGTTGAAACCTATGATATTACTGATACTTGATAACTTTGGTCTACAGAAACATAAATGTTTTATAGTTTAATCCTAATGATAATCTCTTCATCTAATGGATTTTTAATGGAAAGTATATCATTTTCCCAAGCAGGAATGGTGACTTTTCTTCACAGAATTTATATTGTATAAGAGATTATTTTTTGAGGCATGGGGCTTCCCTTGTAGCTCACTCAGTAAAGAATCTGCCTGCAGTGCAGGAGACCTGGGTTCGATCCCTGAGGTGGGAAGATCCCCTGGAGAAGGAAATGGCAACCCACTCCAGTATCCTTGCCTGGAAAATCTCATGGACAGAGGAGCCTGGTGGGCTGCAGTTCATGGGGTCACAAAGAGTAGGGCACGACTGAGCAGCTAACGCTAACACTAGGAAGTTATAACTCCCTGAATTCAGATAAGAAGTCTGTGTGCTTGAACTCAAAGCAACAGTGCCCTCAGTCATAGTCGATTTCACTTGTTAAGTGTTAGGGAAATTTATTCCTCAAAAATCCTAAGATCTCATCAGATGTCTGTCCTAGGTCAAGATTTCTCTACCTTGGCACCACTGACATTTTTACCCAGATAATTCTTGTTGCGAATGAGAGGTGAAAGGAGGCCGGGGGTGGGAGCTGTCCTATGCATTGTAAAGTGCTTAGCAGTATCAAGGCATCTACCCACCAGATGCCAGTGGCACCTCTCAGTTGTGACAACCAAAAAAGTATCCAGACATTGCCAAATGTTGCCTCAGGCAGAGAGCGGTAAATCATCCATGGTTGAGAAACACTCTCCTAGATAAAACAGAAATATGATAATGGCAAACACTTAGGTTCTCTCTACTATAAGCTTGCATTTCAATCTTCTACCTTACATTTGGTTTTCCTTCAAGATAGACTAAAATTCTCTCAACATTTCAGTAAGGATATTGAATGTTATCAGACTGTGTGAGGTGTGCCAAAGAATTTTTTTAAAGTGCATTGGCTATAAAGAATCAAAGGAGAGGCCATATTTAATTGTTACTGAGTAGCTGAATAGCCATTTAGAGTGAGTGCACACTATATGCTGCTGTTTATTTTTCTTTTAAATTAGATATCATTTTCATCACCAGGAGATATTAGACTGGGTATCAGTAAAATATATTATATGGATAAGCTTGTAATCAATAAAACATCTTATTTTCAAATTCGGTTATAAACTAATTCTACCTCAACTCACTGAAACATAATATACAGGAATTCAAAATAAACAAAATGTCTAATATTGAATCACTGTGCTCCTAAAACAACAAAAGCTTGAACATCTTTGTTTGCTCTGCTCTTCTCCTAACCTTTGTCTTATTTTCTGATTCACTTTGGGCTCATCATGCAAAACATGTGGCACAAACAGGGAAAACAACCAATGACCTAGCAAGTGAACAGCAGCACACTACTAAAGGAAGCCTCTTGCACACGGTGGTCCCCTGCCGGAGAAAGCAGGCCTGTGACAGCCCAGCCGGTCCTCTCATTTCAGCTGTATCAATAACTAATATTGTTACTACAGCAGAACAGGCTGTTGGTGATTCATCTGGAATGTACTTCAGTCTTCAAATTTCACAAGGACTGGATATATTGCCCTGAAATAGATAAACTTTACATTCTAACACTTTATTGGACACTTGTCTTTCTAAAATACTATCAACAGGGACTTTCCTGAAGGTCCAAAGGTTAAGACTCTGTGCTTCCAACTCAAGGGGTACAGGGATACCTGGTCAGGGAACTAAGTTTCTACAAGCCACATGGTCAAAAGAAGAAATAAAATACTATGAACATAAAAAAAAAAAAAACCCACCAAAAATCTAGCAAATCCAAGCATTTAGACTACCTTACCTAGAGGATATAATCCTTCTCACCATTTTAGTGCTCTTATCACCCCAAGATCCATTCACTATAATACGATGCCTTTATCACCATGAATTTGGCTCACCAAATTGGGCAATGAGGTTGAACATCATTAGACCAATTAAGAAATAACAGTCTCCTTTACATCCCTGGAAGGAGATGGATTTGGCCATTTTGTCCGCTCAGAAATTCACCCACAGCCATTTTCCTTGACCTTCTTACCAACAGCATTGCCATGATGCTGACTTTGCTCCACTCACCAAAGAAAACCTTTACTATGGGAATGTCTTGGTTGACTGGAGCTTTATGAAGATTATACTGAACTTGGGAGTCTTTTCCATACTATGTATTATCCTTGTCTAGGAGAAGGCAATGGCAACCCACTCCAGTACTCTTGCCTGGAAAATCCCATGGACGGAGGAAACCTGGTAGGCTGCAGTCCATGGGGTCGCACAGAGTCAGACAAGACTGAGCCACTTAGCAGCATCAAGGAAACTCAAAATCAACAATGAGAAAACAAAATTTCTATTTTATAAATGGAAAGATTAAGAACTACTTAAGGCAAAATACTTAGCAATAACAATAAATATGCAAAAGCCTTGTCAGATGGGTTGGAAAATATTATTTCCATTTTACAAATGAGAAAAAAAAGAGGTTGTGAATGTGATAAATATGAACACCATTAATGGGTAGGTAGAACTGGAGACACATATTTAGAAATTCTGGAAATGAGTCTAGCACTATTTCCTCCATATCATGCTATAATAAAATAAATGGAGAGGTATGGTGGCATTGTAAATAAATATTGTATACCTAGCAATAAGATTTCATACAATTCACTTATCACTAAAGAGAAAGAAACATATCCTGTTTGGATTTCCAAGGGGCATTATCTGAAAGAAAACATCATTTTACGCCTCCTTTTGTAGAGAAGAAACAATTGCATTCATGTAAGCTTGATTCCTGAGAGTCTGACAGGGTACGAAGGTCATGAATAGACCAAGAAGTCAAAAACACTGGAGGGTGATAATTGAATCAGTGGTACACGTACACACACAAAGACACACTGATATCATTCTTCTATTCTGAGAAATAAAAAAATCAGAGAATATTTTACTTTGGAAAGAAAACACAGAGAACAAAAACAATTTCTAAAAAAACGTTTGCTGCTCACTCACTTCTGGAATTTTCAAAAAATCTAAACTCCAATAAACCTTTTAATCCATAGTAATGCCCTCCTCCATCAAAAGAAGATGAAGCCTACAGGAAATATTAACATGATAAGCATATAGTCCTACAGCTCTCTGTGAAAATATGTAGTACCTGTTATCTGAGTGTGACCTCTCTTTCCAGAACACTGAGATTCTTTCAAGACCCAGACAAAACAGTTTGTTGCTTTTGCTTGAGGTTTGAATGACTTATTAATCTTAAAAAAAAAAAAAAAGCAGCACATTTATATTAACATAAGGCTGTATGCTATTATTCAATGGCATATTCAGTAATCTGTGATCTTTGATGACCTTGCCCCATTCAGGAAACCAGAAAATACAGGAACTATAGCTGAAAAAATGGATGTTGTAAGAGGAGCGGAGAACTTTTAATAAAAGGATTCATGGCAGAAAGATTACATAATGGTAGAGCAAGGTTATTGATCCCAAGACTAGAAAAGATACTCCAGATTAATGGGATTTCAGGAAACCTCTTTGGAAAACATTAATGAAGTATAATCATTGTGGGTCCCTCAGAAAGGTTAGACTTGAGCCTTACACCTCTATTAATATCAAGTTCAGCCTCATCGTGAGGTGGGGTGTGAAGGGAAATCCTGATAAATTTGAGATTCAAGAACATAGGGATGTTGGACTTGCTTTTCCAGCACACTATAGAGAGGCAGCAAGCCTAAAGAGGTTTAGAAATGTCTGCACCGGGTGCCTAGGCCAATGAAACTGAGAGCTCTGAGTAACTGTGCCCAAAGGTAAAAAAAAAAAAAAAAAAACAGGATAATTTCCATGCATCCACAGTGGCATACAAAGAAGCAAACTGAAAGTGGCCTGTAGTTGGGAGTGGAACTTGGCTATGACTCATGGGGACCAATGAACAGATGGGAATAAGGACCACTTGGAAGACACCCAGATGCAAAGACTACTCAGGCCAAAGCCCCTTTCCTATGCCTTGGCAGTATATAATCTCCCTCTCATTAGATTAAACCCTGAAAGAAAAACAGGGATAGGGGAAGAAATGAATGAAATTAAATTTCCACTACCCAGTAGAAACAGTAAATAAAATTCTTTTACCTTCCCATCACACATCAACATGTGGATTCAGTTTTGTACCTACCACACCAGCTTTATCGTAAAATAGATTAGTTTTATACAGACTGCAAAGTTGCAAAATAATCTTCAGTGGCAGGCACATATCCACGTCCTCATTTCTACCTCAGAAATAAGGTATTTTAGGCTGATATCAAACTAGGGAAACTTTATAGGAAAAAAAATCTTTAACAATAATTTTTAAAGTTAAAAATTTTATAGTAATTTGTATATTTTAGTTAATTAACTTTAATTGGAGGATAATTACAATATTGTGATGGTTTTTGCCATACATCAATATGAATCAGCCACAAGTAAACATAAGTCCCCCCATCATGAACCCCCTCCCACCCTATCCCTCTAGGTTGTCCCAGAGCACCGGACCTGCATCATGCGTCAAACTCCTACTGGTTATCTGTTTTACACGTGGTAATGTATATGTTTCAATGCTATTCTCTCAAATCATCCCACCCTCTCCTCCTTCCACTGAGTCCAAAAGTCTGTTCTTTACATCTGTGTCTCTTTTGCTGCCCCGCACGTAGGCTCTTTGGTACCATTTTTCTCTTACACTGTTGATAGGAATGCAAACTGGTACAGCCACTATGGAGAACAGTGTGAAGATTCCTTAAAATACTGGGAATAGAACTGCCAAACGACCCAGCAATCCCACTGTTGGGCATACACACCAAGGAAACCAGAATTGAGAGAGAGACATGTACCCCTGTGTTCACTGCAGCACTATTTACAATAGCTAGAACATGGAAGCAACCTAGATGTCTGTCGGCAGATGAATGGATAAGGAAGTTGTGGTACATATACACAATGGAGTATTACTCTGCTATAAAAAGGAATGCATCTGAGTCAGCTCTGATGAGGTGGATGAACTTGGAGCCTATTACATAGAGTGAAGTAAGTCAGAAAGAAAAAGACAAATACTGCATATTGGTGTATATTAATAGTATCAAAGTATGCAGAGCTAATTTAAAAAGTTTCCATCTCTAAAATTATGTTGTAGTATATTTTAAAGAGATGTACCATACTTGCTTGTTTTCCCAAAGTTCCAACTTGTTGCAAAGAATGAGAGTTCTGCTGTAATCAGTGTGAAAAGAGGTTTGTAGATACAATACCAGAGATGTGATCATCACAAAAGTTTTTGGCAGATATGATCAAATATAAGAATGATTTAGGTAGGCCTTCATTCCACTTTAGAGTAGGATTTAGCCTAGCCATATTACAAAGACTACATTATTTTGTTCATGCCCATTCTTCTGCTTCCTTCCTAATGCATGTCTATAGAGCTGTGCTTCTTTCTATCAGAGTAACTATTCAACGAAAGTGTGCACCCCACACGAGGCTGCAGTTCTACTGGAGCAGGGGCCTTCTCTGATTTACCTCATCCTAGTAACTCCAAGCTTAACATTTGCTACATAGTTAATGAAAAAAAAAATATATATATATTTTTGCTAAATGAGCTGCTGTGTTCATTAACTGTTCATTTTACCAGTTTGCTTTTCAAACACAGTACTTGGTAAGAAATTATTCTCCCTCTGATTTTCTCCCCATTCTCTGCAATTTTGTTGCCTTGGGGGAACAGACAGAATGATACCAAACTAATTCCACAACCTTTTTGCTTTTCTGACTCCTTTTCTCTCCTCTGGGCTAAGAAGCCAGAATAATCAGAGTAAGATGAATGACTCGTGTCCCTGTCAATGCCAGGTTATAAGTCTCTGAAACCATTCTCATCTCCAACTGCTCTCTCAGGTGTACTATGAATCTGGCCATGTGGTGATGGCACCCACAATGGAGTTTTGAGTGTTAATGGTCATCTCAAGGTTGTGCAGCAGGGTACACACTCAACAGCTTGTCTCAGAAAAGGCCAAGTTCCCCCAGGGTCCAGATCTGATATTCAAAATTACTCTGGCTGGCTGGCCAATGAGGTTAAGAACAGATCCATCCATACTGATATACTGTAACCTGTATAGTAGTATGTCTAAAGAAACTGCTCCTATAGTGAACTCCTTATAATAATTTAGTGGAAGAGCCTGTGACAGTACCTACGCAACGCTAAAGACAGCTGCTTGAAAAGTGAGGAACACATAGCAACATCCCTAAGAACCAAAGACACATTTATCTGATTTCCTAAATGTAGTCATAACATAGAACTACCAGAGGCCCTGGATTGAGTTGATTGGCCGGTTCAGCCATAAAACAAAACAAAACAAAACTCATTTGGCTGTTTTGTTTTTCTGACTAAATTGCAATGGGCTTCCCTGGTGGCTCAGATGGTAAAGCGTCTGCCTGCAGTGCAGGAGACCCCGGTTCGATCACTGGGTTGGGAAGATTCCCTGGAGAAGGAAATGGCAACCCACTCCAGTACTCTTGCCTGGAAAATTCCATGGACTGAGGAACCTGGTGAGTTACAGTCCATGGGGTCACAAAGAGTCGGACATGACTGAGCGACTTCACTTTCACCAGAGAATAAGATGTCACATGATGATGTATATCCTAAAAGTTTTACAATCAAAAAAAAAAAAAAAATGAAGAAGCAGCAGCCCCATACTCCTCGTGTCTTTCTTTTTTTTAATGGAGTTGCTCAGCTGTCTGACTAGATGTTATATAAGTGAAATATATATATGTACATGGGCTTCCCTGGTGGCTCAGTGGTAAAGAATCCGCCTGCAATGCTGGAGATGGTTCAATCCCTGGGTGGGGAATATCCCTTGGAGGAGGGCACGGCAACCCACTCCAGTATTCTTGCCTGGAGAATCCCACGGACAGAGGAGACTGATGGGCTACAGTCCATGGCTTGCAAAGAGTCGGGACACAACTTAATGACTACAATATATATGTACATACCTGTACATATTGTTTATATCATCTATTTATATATGTCTCTCTATATGTGTATCTACATATGATCTCCCCAGAAAAGATTTGTGATTTAATTACTAGCCCCAGGCCTTCCTTCCAATTACCTCCAGGCTGCTAAAGATACCATCAGGAATTTTTATGATCCCTGTGTGGACCATTTAGGGAATACAACTGTGGCCTTTTAAACAGCTCACTTCACTGCTCCCTAGCAACTTTAGTCTGTGCAAGGCAAAGCTCTGAAAGGCAGCTGGGCAACACCATCTTCATTCCAAGTGCTAATTTGATATCTGCATAATTTAATCTCCTCATTCTAAATACCAAACCCTGGTTCCAGAAGTTAATTGGTTTTCTTTCCTCTTTGTTTTTTTTTTTTTTTTTTTTTTAATTTAGATATATTAACAGATTTTGTTTGCATTTTAATTTTCTCAGTTTTGGCAAGGTCCACATTTCAATTATAATTATTTGGGCTCACCATGGGATTTATATATTTTAAAGATTACATTAATTAGCTCTCAAGTAAAAAATAAATTCTATTCCTCATCAAGAGTATTATCAGCAAGCATATTCAAATGACTTTCCGGCAGTTCAGGGCATTAGTAATTCAGAGAACAACAACGACCATTGTGTTTTTTTATTAAAGACCCAATGCATTGGTGTTAATTGACTCAATTTGTAGGACCAAAAACGATTTAGACCTAAATATACAGATATACCGCTTATCTGCCTCTCTCTCCCTCAAATAAACACATATCCACACACATTTACTCTTGGAGGTAGCATTGGCCTTAGCTCCATAATGGTTGTAAGCCATTGTTCTGAAGCTCCACAGTCATTAGGAGAAAAATGGGGGCAACTCTAACATGCTACCATATGTTATGCTACTGTAACAAGCACTTGACCCTTAGCTCTGTCTAAAGTCCTATTCCTGATCCAATCATTTGGGCCCTTCTGGAGTACATCTCTGGAGTATTCACAGGCGTCAATGTGGCCTTCTCTGTGGCAACATAGAAATACCTTTCCTCTGCAGTAATGTCTGCTGCTGAGACCTCCCAGGATGCTCTTCCTCCCCTCAGCTGCAGCTGCTCTGTGACAGTTGCCACCACCCTCCTGCTGCCAATACCAGTGGTCAAGCCCTAGTTTCTGGTGGTCTGTGCTGCCTGGCTGCCACATGTGATAATATGGCCCTGGCCCTGGAGCAAGACTGGTGGCTGTGGATACTAGGCAGTGCTGAACTGTAAGCCTGAGTGCAGTAAGCTGGTGCAGTAGGGATCCTTCCCAACCTCTACCTTTGTGTCAGGCTTTATTACCAAGTAGTGGTCCTGATGTCTCTGAGATTTTTGTGAGAAAATTACCCTTTGAGATTTTACCAATGGAAGCGTCTGTCCATTCACAGGAAGGATTCAGATATCCATTCACAGGAAGCAATACATCTTGTCTCTGATCAATACTATCTTTCTCTCCAATTGTAGGAACACCTACAATGGAACAAGCTAAGTTTTCCAATTATTTCCTTCAAAGAAAGTGAAAGTGTTAGTCATTCAGTCGTGTCTGACTCTTTGGGACCCCATGGGCTGTAGCCTGCCAAGCTCCTCTGTCCACGGGATTCTCCAGGCAAGAATACAGAGTGGGTTGTTTTTTCCTCCTCCAGGGGATCTTTCCAACCCCAGTGTCCTGCATTGCTGGCAGATTCTTTACCATTTGAGCCACCAGGGAAGCCCAGGAAAAGCTGTTTCCCAGGAGGCACCTCAGTGCCTCACAGACATCTAAGGACCTGCATCCTAAATATCATGATGCCATTCCAGAATTTTCATTCGAGGGTCAAGGTGTAACCTGCTTTACAATAGAGAAATTGTGAAATATGCAAACCATGTATGTCTATACGTGTGTTTATGCAACAGGTTAGTGTGAGAAGTAGCTATAGTGTGATAGTTCCAAGTGTGGATTCTGGAGCCAGACAATGTGGACTCAAATCCTAGCTCTGTCACCTGCTAGTTTAGTGGGCCTCAACAAGTCACTTGGCCTCTTTATGTCTCATTATTCTCATCTCATAAACTGTGAATAATAACAGTACCCTCTTCCCAGGGTTGTTATGTGATCAGACAAGCTAATCCATGTAAAGTCCTTAGAACAGTAGCTGGCACATAATAAGTGCTCTGTATTATCTCTGATGATAGTTATAGCTCTCTATGAGTGGTGCAACTATTCATTCTGGTCCCCTAGGTGATGCGGAGACAGCTCTGACTAAAATGTACAATGACCATGACCTCACAGGGAGGACGTACTATGTGTGGGTGTTAGTCATTCAGTTGTGCCCAACTCTTTGCGACCCCATGGACTTAGCCCACCAGGCTCCTCTGTCCGTGGGATTCTCCACGCAAGAATACTGGAGTGGATTGTCATTTCCTTCTTCAACAGGGAGGGCATGACAATAAACAAAATATACACTCTCAGCAAGTGATAAATGCAGCAAAAAGAAAACTGAAAAAAGAAGGAAAAAAGAGCACTAAGTGTTAAAGGGATAATTTTCAAGCCATTGTCAATGAGTGTCATATTTTATCTTAAAGGAAACAATTATTTTGTTTCATGTTACCATTTGAAAATTTTTTATGTGGACCATTTCTAAAGTGTTTACTGAATTTATTAGAATATTGTTTCTGTTCTATGGTTTGGTATTTTGGCATGTGGGATCTTAGCTCCCCGACCAGGGATTGAACTCACACCTCCTGTATTGGAGGGGGAAGTCTTAACCACTGGACCACCAGGGAAGTCCATGTCACCATTCTTTTTTATTTAAGTGAGTTTGAAAGTATAGATAAAACCCAGCAAAAAAAGTAGTTTTAGTTTCATTAGTTCATCCTGGAAAATTGCTGTGCCAGCACACAGATTGTTGTTTCAGTGTACTTCATATAGCATAGAAAATCCGCTCCACAGAAATGTTGCTGGTGTTCTTAGGAAAGTTTAGGGTTTCCATATGACATTCCATATTTATTTGCTCTTTGATCTATGTTTACTTGAAACGTTTCTGCTTCTATTGACGATTCAAAGCATACGGCTGAGACCAGAAACTCATATACTTAGACACAGAAAACTGAGACTACCTATCCCCATACGGCTTACTGTCTCCATTAGGGGTCAGCAAACAACAGCCCACCAGGCTGAATCTCGCTCCTTGCTTGTTTTTGTGAATGCATTTTGGCACAAGGTCCTGCACATTTATTTGCATATTTTATCTGTGACTCTCTTGTACAATCACAGAGTTGAGTAGTAGCCACAGAGAAGGCATGGCCCAAAGCTTAACATTTTTTACTCTTTGGCTCTTTATAAACCTCTGGGCCACACCAGGATTTCTCAACCTGGGCACTATTAACAAACTGGCCGGATAATTCTTTGTTGTTCTCTGCATCACAGGATGTTGAACAGCATCCCTGGCTGATAGCTATCTATCAGATGCCCGGTAGCACCAAAGCCGCCAACTCCTCTGGTGACAAGTGTGAGGTCTCTGGACTTTGCCAGAAGCCCCCTGGGAGGCAAATCAGTCACAGTTGAGAGCCACTCTCATGGTTCAATGAGAATCACTGACCTGGTGTTACTATTCAGTTGTCTACATTGGTATAATTTGAATATTCTAGATGACTCTTGCCCAGGCAAATAAATATATTGTTCCTTATAGGACTTCCCCAAAGGTACTGATTCTTCAATAGAAATTATTAACAATTTGTGCCCTCACTTTGCTGTGCCCTCAACCCTAAATACGCCATGATCCTCACTTAATCCTAAGTAAGCCTCCACAGTGAAAAATCATCTTAAACCGAACTTCAGATGCTTATCAAAAATCTAACTGAGTCCTCTGAGACAAGATCAAAAACTGTCTAGGTGGTGGTCTCTCTTACCATGGTAAATGGTACATTTGTATTCGCTTTATCAATAAGATGCATTGGTGATACCTAGGATGTCAGCATTCCACAGTACGTAACAAGGTTTAAAATTCCAATGTCTCACATAAAAAGGAGGTTTATGAAAATGTGTAATTTCTAGTCAGGCAGTTATACTTCAAGCATCCTTTTCACTTACTCAACACTGCGTTGAGTCTAAACTCTTTCAGATTTTAGATTTATAATTACCTCTGTCCTCACTGCTTTTAGAAGATTTAGAATAAATCCTGAAAGAAATACAGATCCCATATTTCCAAATGGAATATTTTAATGTTATTGGGATTTCCCCAACTAAGTATAATTAAGCATATTTCAGAGTAAGTTATCTGAATATTGAATTGGCATCTACCCTAACAAAGAGAGAATTGCTGAGTTCTACTTAGGAAAATTGTTTTCCCCTTGAGTAAGTAAAAAGGCAAGAAATCCTTACAGTGAATGGGAAAAATTCCAGTTTGCCTGAATAAAAATATAGTTACTCAAACTAGCCAGATTGGGGGGAATTAGCTGGGTTCTTCATCTAACTGAAGCCCCATAATCAGCACGCTTGTGTTTCTCAGTTTTCTACCAGTTGTTATAGATGGAGCTTTATGAAATCCATTCTGTGTTTTATTCACTGCTCAATATTCAGAGTCAAGAAGAGTTTCCGGCACATAGTAGGTGTTCAATAAATATTTGTTAAACAAAATAATAAAGTAAGTTATGTACTCTATACATGTAAATGGAAGCATATGAAATCATCTCTGAGAATTTGCTTACGAGTTACAGAGAATTTGCTTACGAGTTACAGTCGTCCTAATCTCAAATTCAAATGCATTAACATCTAAAATCCTCAGGCTCCCCATGAAGAGTGTCTGCTGTGATGGGATGGGTTTCCAATCACTACCTGCTTTTCAGAATTTTTCTGAGGTAGAAGGTGTCATACATCTATGCAGAGCCATTATTTCCAGTTAACAGCTTTCTTTCCTTTGTCCTTCATATTCAATCCCCTACTCTAGAGAGGTGGGATCAGGGGGAAGGTGTGACGGAGGTTTAAGACGGAGGGGGCATATGCATACCTATGGCTGATTGATGTTGATGTTTGGTAGAAACCAACACAATACTGCAAAACAATTATTCTTCAATTAAAAATAGATAAATTTTGAAAATTAAAGAAAAAAATCCTCAACTAGAGCTCTTGGTTGGTGGTTCAGTTGCTAATTCGGGTCTAACTCTTGGACCCCAGGGAATGTAGCCTGCTAGACTTCTCTGTCCATGGGATTCTTCAGGCAAGAATACTGGAGTGGGTTGCCATTTCCTTCTCCAGGGAATGGAGAATCTTCCCAACCCAGGAATTGAACCTGGGTCTCCTGCAATTGCAGACAGATTGGTTAGGGAGATACATTTACTGCCTTGATAATGAAGACATATTAAGATTTCAGCTTCATCTTAGGCTGTAGAAAGCCACAAAAGAACAATGATTCTATTCTAAGAGAAAAACATGAATAATTTGCAAAATCATAAATTTCTGAGCCCCTTGGAGAGCTGCAAACAAGATGAACTAAGTTCCAAAGGGTGACAGGCCTCTCTGAGGAGGCAAAAGAACACCAACATTGTTTTACCTGTGACAGACGCGGGAGGAAGGGTTAGCATTTGATAGAGCTGGTAAGAAGAAAGCATGTAAGTTTTAATGAATTCTTAAATTCTTAAAGTATGTGTGAGCATGAGAGTTTATAACTTCTGGGAATGGCATACACAAGGCAAGTCTGCAGCCATTTGGCAATGCTTGTGAACATTCCCCAGTGCTCACAAGCAAAGGTGAGGTCAGGTGTGAGCTCTGAGATACTCTTTGTGATAAAGCCATGCAGGGCCTGTCAACATTTGAAGGTTGAGCAAAAGTGCCCAGAGAAGCTTATCTGTGTTCCTTGTAGAATCTGCACGTGCATGAAGTAATGAGCAACTGCTACTGAGTCATAGACAAGAAACCTGACAGACACGCCCACACCTTGAACTCCTCTCTGATATGAAGCAAAGGCATCTGCTAATGGAGGAAGGAAAGAAACCCACCTATATCTGGAATCTGACCACACTTTGATAGGAAAAGCTACCTGCCCCCAGGGAAGAGGAAGGAAACTGTCCCATTCCACAGTGGACAAAGTTTGGCTGCTGCTGGGTGAGGAATAGAAAACCCACTCTCTCAGCCCTGCATTGACACTATTCAAAAGCCATCTGACACCGGGAGAGGAACAGGAAATCTGCCTGTCGGCAAAAATTTACACTGATGGCACAGGTCTCCTGCCTCCAGGAGACAGGCAGGAAACTCATTCGTGCTCAAGATCCACCATACAGGGTGGATATATAGGGCATTACAGATGCTGCACTGAGTGGGAGAAAGAGATGGTCCATCACTCAGTTCAGTTCAGTTCAGTCGCTCAGTCGTGTCCGACTCTTTGTGAGCCCATGAATCGCAGCACGCCAGGCCTCCCTGTCCATCACCAACTCCCGGAGTTCACCCAGACTCACGTCCATCCAGTCGGTGATGCCATCCAGCCATCTCATCCTCTGTCGTCCCCTTCTCCTCCTGCCCCCAATCCCTCCCAGCATCAGAGTCTTTTCCAATGAGTCAACTCTTCGCATGAGGTGGCCAAAGTACTGGAGTTTCAGCTTTAACATCATTCCTTCCAAAGAACACCCAGGGCTGATCTCCTTTATAATGGACTGGTTGGATCTCCTTGCAGTCCAAGGGACTCTCAAAAGTCTTCTCCAACACCACAGTTCAAAAGCATCAATTCTTCGGCGCTCAGCTTTCTTCATACATTCATACATGACCACTTGAAAAACCATAGCCTTGACTAGACGAACCTTTGTTGGCAAAGTAATGTCTCTGCTTTTCAATATGCTATCTAGGTTGGTCATAACCTTTCTTCCAAGGTCCATCACTAGGGGAGGGCTAAAACACAGGAAGATCCACCTTTGAGGCTGAGTTACACAGGGCATGCTGAAGACTGAGGCTGTAGCAGGAGAAAGAGAAATTCCCCTTATATCCACAAGTTTCACACTAATAGTCTACCACTGAGGAGAGGGGCAACAGTGTACAGAAAAGCCTCCTTCTATGTTGCAAGTGTGCTGAAAGCTGAGGGTGGAGGAAAAACAATGAGAGAAACTACAGCATTCAAGGCATCACACTAAACACAAAGCAAGAGCAGTGGCCCAGTGAAGGAATTAGTGAGTTGCTTCCAAAAGGGGAAAATACAAACTTTGCAGGGGAGAAAGCTGGCAGACTCCCTGGTGATTGTCATGCAGGTAGCATGTACCCCCTGCTATGATGTGGTGGGAAGAGCGCTACCTCTCTGTGGTCTCCTTCCCCGCAACCCATGCAACTAAAATGTGGTAGTGTTTGTCGCTCAGTTGTATCTGACTCTTTGAGACCCCATGGATTGTAGCCTGTCAGGCTTTCCTGTCCATGGAATTCTTCAGGCAAGAATATTGGAGTGGATAGTCATTCCCTTCTCCAGGAGATCTTCCCAACCCAGGGACTAAACACAGGTTTCCTGCATTGCAGGCAGATTCTTTACCATCTGAGCCACCAGGGAAGCCCATTATCCAGTCTAATCAGGAGAAAACTTCAGACAAACCTAAATTAAGGGATATTCTAGAAAGTTTTTGACCAATATTCTTCAAAAGCATACAAATAATGAAAAACAAGTAAAAATTAAGAACTATTATAGATACGATAAGACTAAAAATATGTGATAATTAAGGTAATATAGTATCCTAGAGTGAATCCTGGAACATGGAAAGGAAAAAATGGTGGTGTTCAGTTAACAGTCTTAACACATGTTTTGACAAATGTACCATTGGTTAACATTAGGGAATGCTGAATAAAGTATATGTGGGAATTCTCTGCACTGCATTTGTAACTTTTCTATAAAGTTGTTCCCAGATAAAAAGTTTCATTTTAAGGGCTTCCCTGGTGGCTCAGTGGTAAAGAATCTGCCTGCCAATGCAGGAGACATGGGTTTGATCCCTGGTCCAGAAAGATCCCAAATGCCGTGAAGTAACTAAGCCTGTGTGCTATGATTATTGAGCCTGTGCTCTAGAGTCCAGGAGCTGCAACTACTGAGCCCACATGCCTAGAGCCCATGCTCTGCAACAAGAGAAGCCACCGCGAAGAGAAGCCTGCACAATGCAACTAGAGAGTAGCCCCCGCTTGCTGCAACTAGAGAAAAACCTTCACAGCAACAAAGACCCAGCATGGCCAAAAATAAATTAAAAGTAGTTTTAATACATAAGAAACGAATCGCCAGTCCAGGTTCGATACAGGATCCTTGGGGCTGGTGCAATGGGATGACCCAGAGGGATGGTACGGGGAGGGAGGTGGGAGAGGGGGTTCAGGATGGGGAACACGTGTACGCCCGTGGTAGACTCATGTTGATGTGTGGCAGAACCAATACAATATTGTAAACTAATTAGCCTCCAATTAAAATAAATAAATTAAAATTTTAAAAAACAGAAAAAAAGTTTTAAAAGTTTAATTTTAAAAATGGAAAGAAATAAAGTAACTCATTGAAGCACAAGGAGAAAAAAGTGGAGGGAAGAAAGTATAGTACATTCAAAGGCTATGGGAAACCATCCATTATACATGTAATTGGGGCCCCAAAAAGAAAAGGAGAAAAATAGAGTAGTAGAAATATTTGAAGACATAATGACTATTTATTTGAATAAAAGACAACAAACCACAAATCCAAGAAGCTCAGAGAATCCCAACGACGATAAATGCAAAAACACCCCACCAAAAAACCTAAGCATATTATAACCAAACTAAAAAGCAAAAACAGAATGACAGCAGATTTCTCATCAGAAAATATGCAAATAAGACTTAATGATATCTTTAAAGTCCTTAATGGAAAACTAAACAAGTAACAATCTCATGGCAACCTAGAATTCTATGCCCAGTTAAACATCATTCAAAAATGAAAGTGAAATAAAGATATTTTTTGAGACCAAAAAAAAAAGCCAAGAGATCATATTGCCAGAGGATATATGCCTCCAACATTAAACAATAACAGGGGAATATTTGAACAACTCCATTCCAGTAAATTTGACAGCTTAGATGTACTGGACAAAATTCCTCCAATGGCACAAACTACCATCTCTCACTCAAGAAGAAATAGGTAACCTGAATAATCCTTAAAACTGACTTTTTAGTTAAAAATTAAAACTGCCTTTTTAGTTAAAAATGTTTGTACAAGAAAACACAGGTTCACATGGCTTCACTAATGAACACTACAAAACAATGAAGGCAAAGCCTGAGGAAGAGACAGAAAAGGTCACTACTTGACATTAGAATTACCATGATGTTGCTAAGTCACTTCATTCGTGTCTGACTCTGTGCGACCCCATAGACGGCAGCCCACCAGGCTCCCCGTCCCTGGGATTCTCCAGACAAGAACACTGGAGTGGGTTGCCATTTCCTTCTCCAATGAATGCATGAAAGTGAAAAGTGAAAGTGAAGTCATTCAGTCGTGTCCAACCCTCAGCGACCCCATGGACTGCAGCCTTCCAGGCTCCTCTGTCCATGGGATTTTCCAGGCAAGAGTACAGGAGTGGGGTGCCATTGCCTTCTCCACCATAATGTTAACACGTGACAAAGATATTACAAGAAAAAGAAACCATAGGCCAGGATTGTTCCTAAGCATAAATGCATAATACCTAATACATTATTGGCAAATCAACTTGTACAACATATAAAGTAGATATAATATCATGAACAAGTAGACTTTCTCTCAAGAATGCAGTTGTTTCAACACTCAACAACTGTATTTCACCACACTAACAGACTAAAATATATACCATATGAAAAATCATTTCACAAACTTCAACATTTATTTATGACAAAATTTTCATTAATTTAAAAATTACATGTAAATTCCTCAACTTAATGAAGGGGCTCTACAAACACAGCTAACATTATACTTAACAGTGAATACTGAATTTTTTCCCTCTACAATTAGAAACAAGTCGAGTGTCTGTTCTCACCTTTTCAGTTCAACATTAACTGGAAGTTCTAGCAGTAAGGCAAAGGAAAAAAAAGGTATACAGATTGGAAAAGAAGATATATAATTGTTTTTATTATCTGATTTCACAATTATCTATATAGACTATCACTAGGAATCTACCAAAAAATTGGTGAGTTTATCAAAGCCACAGGACAAAAGGTCAATATACAAAAGTCAAACATATATTTATGAACTATTAATGTACAGCGGAAAACTAAAATTTTAAAATACTATTTACAATAGCCTGAAAGTATGAAACACTTAAGGATACACTTTTAAAATATGTGAAAGTTATGTACATTGAAAATTCCCAAGTATTACTGATAGAAATTAAAGTAGATCTAATTACATGGAGATATATCTTATGTTCATGGATCAGAAAATTTAATGTTGGTAAGGAGCTAATCCTCTCCATGTGATCTCTAAATTCAGTGTAATCCTATTAAAAATTATGGAAAGATTTTTAGAGCAATTAACCAACAAGTATAAAGTTTATATTTAATAAGATCTACAACAGCCAAAATGTTTTTGTAAAAGACAACAAAATTGGAGTTCTCATGTACACCTATTTGGTATTGATATAAGGATAAACATGTAGATCAATGCAGAAAAACAGATACTACAGAAACAGACTCACTAATAAATGATAAGTTAATTTTTGACAATGGTACAAAAGTAAGCAATACTAAAAGTAATTTTAAAAATTATGCTCGCTACACTTAAAGTGTATGAGTCCAAGAATAAGAGATAAACAATGAATCTTCTATAAGAAAACATAGGAGACAATCTTTGTGACCTTGGGTTATCAAATAAGTATTTCTTAGACAAAGAAATATGAACTGTAAAGAATAAACAATAGAATTTATATTAAAAAAAAAAAAAAGCCAAAACGTCTGTGCTTCAAAAGACAAGGCACAGACTGGGAGAAAATATTTGCAAAACATATATCTAATAAAGGTCTTGTATTTAGAATATATAAAGAACATTTGTAGTTCAACAATAAAAATACAAATGCTGGAGAGGGTGTAGAGAAAAGGGAACCCTCTTGCACTGTCGGTCGGAATGTAAATTGATACAGCCACTATGGAAGACACGATGGAGATGCCTTAAAAAACCAGGAATAAAACCACCATGTGATCCAGCAATCCCATTCCTAGGCATATACCCTGAGGAAACCAAAATTGAAAAAGACACATGTACCCAAATGTTCATTTCAGCTCTATTTACAATAGCTAGAACATGGAAGTAACTTAGATGTCCATCGATAGATGAATGGATAAAGAAGTTGTGGTACATATATACAATGAAATATTACTCAGTCATGAAAAGGAACACATTTGAGTCAGTTCTAATGAGGTGGATGAACCTAGAGCCTATCATACAGAGTGAAGTCAGAAAGAAAAAGATAAATATCATATCACTAATGCATACATATGGAATCTAGAAAGATGGTACTGATGAATTTACTTGCAAGGCAGGAATGGAGAAACAGATGGAGAGAACAGACTATGGACATGGGGAGAGGAGGGAAGGGGTGAGATATATTGAGAGAGTAACATGGAAACTTACATTAGCATATGTAAAATAAATACCCAATGGGAATTTGCTATATGTCTCAGGGAATTCAAATAGGGGCTCTGTGTCAACCTAGAGGGGTGGGATGGAGAGGGAGATGGGAGGGAGATTCAAGAGGGAGGGGACATATGTATACCTATGGTTGATTCATGCTGATGTTTTACAGAAAACAACAAAATTCTGTAAAGCAATTATCCTTCAATTAAAAAATAAATAAATTTTAAAAAAGAAACTGAGTGTTGCTAAGAATGTGGGAAAATTGTAACACTACTGGTTGGAATGCAAAATAATTCAGCCACTTTGATCACTTCCTATAAAATTAAAAATATATTTACCCTATGACTCAGCAATGCCACTGCTAGGTATTTACACAAGAAAAAGAAAAATGCCTATATGCAAATGTTCATAGAAGCTTAACTCAGAATTAAAAAAAAAAAAAATAACTGAAAACAACACAAATTTCCTTAATTGGTGAATGGATAAACACACAGTTTCAAATTCAAAGAAGAGATCACTATTCGACAATGAAAAGGAACAATGTACTGATACATGTAGATACATAGGCAGATTTCACGTCATTATGCTTGGTGAGAAAAGCCAGTCACACTAAGTGCTGCCTGATCCCATTTAAATGACTTCTAATAAAGGAAAAAATATTAATAAAGGGACTGAAAACATATCAGTGGTTTCTAGAGAACCAATTAGGCAGAGGTATGAGGAACCTTTGGGAATTATGAAAATGGTTATATTTTGATTCTGGTCATGATTATACAAATATATACTTTAAAAGGGTAAATTTTATCACATAAAATTATACTTCAATAAAAGCTGAAAACTGTGACAGTATTCACATAGGGTACACTCAGCTAGGTTAGTCCTAGCACTTGATTTTGTATGTGCAGACAGTGAAATTATGAATTCCAGGAGAGAGAGTTAAAGAATTTTTTTCCCTGTTAAGGTACAAAGAGCTCTCAGATAATAACACAAAATTCTAATTTTTTTTTTTTTTTTTTACTGGAAATGAACTTAGAGATCATCCAGGATGAATACTTCACTTTACAGGTACGGAAATAAAGAAGCTGGATGACTCATCCAAGAAACCCAGTCTACAAGCTGGGACAGAATGGCCCTCAGAACAATCCTACTAGACCTACCCCAAATTGTAAGCAAGTCATCCAAATGAATCTAAGCAATCCTAGGAGCTAATGTTACAAGTTAAATCTCACCAAGAAACAAAAGCACCACACCAGACCTTCAAAATAATGCAATACGATGTAATTATGATCCTGCAGGTTGGGGAAAGAAAGTTCTATTTCAAGGCTAAGTGACCTTCAAAGGTCAGAGAAATAAAGAACTCTAACATTTCTCATTTCTCATTGATATGTGTTCAAACAGCTAGCTCAATTTGTCAGTGCATTTTGCCTAATCAGTAATATTAAAATACTCATAACAAAGTTGTGAAGAGGAAGGGCAATGACTGTTCCACTGTTTCCCATGATAGGTCAGGTGATTCCGAACTTTTAGATTCAGACACTTTGAAGTCTAAAAGGTGAATATCATCAGATGTGAACACAGGCTACGAACAAGCAGATACAAGATTATTAATTGATTTCTTCCCCTTCTTCCATCCCTACGCCTGCTCACTTCCACTCCTACCATCTATAATGCTCATATTTACAGATGGGATCTCTTTTCCTTGCCATTAATAATTAACACATTCTGTACTTGTCTTTGCAATAGAAACCCAGTCAACCAGGGGTTCAAACAATTTAAAAAGTGTGATCATTTTTATACATCAACTTGGCTAGGCTATGGTGTCCAGGTGTTTGGTCAAACAGCAGTTGAGATGTTGCTGTGAAGATATTTTTATATGTGACTAGGATTTACAATGGGCAGACTTTAAACAAAGTAGACTGCCCTCCATAATGTAGATGTGACCTCATCCAGTTAGCTGAAGACCTTAAAAGCAAAGACATGTTTCTTGAAGAAGGAATTCTGCCTTAAGACTGCAACTTGGAAACTCTGACTGAGTTTCCACCTGTTAGCCTGCTCTGCAAATTTCAAACTTCCAGCTCCCATGATCACATGAGAGTCAATTTCTTAAAATAAATCTCACTTTATTTATTTCTATGTATGTGTGTGTTTGTACGTGTGTGTATACAAACATATACATTATGTTTGTGTCGTGCATGTTCTGTCTCTCTGAGGAACTCTAATCCACAGAGCTCATAATTTTCATAAAACAAGCAATTAAGAGGTTGTGAGTTCAATGACTTCATTTACCATCAGACACTTGAGATCCTTCTAGCCTTCTACTCCTCTGTCCTTACTTAGCTGGCAGCTTTTGTCCATATGATCATGGTGGCAAGGTAGTTATTGCACTATCAACATCATTACTGTGTTTTAGAAAAGAGGAAAAATTAAAGACAGATGATGTTGAGTTAAAAACTCAACAGTGAGTTAAGTCTACCCTTTTAAAGAAATTTCGCAGAAGTTCCCTCCAGCAACTTTCACTTCTATCATGTTGGCCTTCACTATGTCCCATGGCCATCATTAGCTGCAAGAGAAGCTGGAAAATGTAGCTTTTTTAGCTGGGCACAATGCCCAAGCAGAGTAGGTGTTCTACTCTAACAGAAAAGAAGAGATACTGGATAAGCTAAAAGCAGTGTCTGCCATACCCCTTCAAATCTGTGGATTGGTCCTTAAACTTACTTTGGTTTTTAGGTTCACTAATGATCATTTTATTATTGGAACGTTACTTTTGCTCAGATATATTTTGGTCTTCCACTGTTCAAGGATTATTCATCTTTTCCAAAGATGATGATCATCCCATCTTCTTCCTCTTTCCCTATATGCCCTCTCAGTTTAGTTCAGTCGGTCAGTCACATCTGACTCTTTGTGACCCCATGGACAGCAGCACACCAGGCTTCTCTGTCCATTACCAACTCCCGGAGCTTGCTCAAACTCATGTCCATTGAGTCGGTGATGCCATCTAACCACCTTATCCTCTGTCGTCCCCTTTTCCTCCCGCCTTCAATCTTTCCCAGCATCTGTGTCTTTTCCAAGGAGTCAGTTCTTCGCATCAGGTGGCCAAAGTATTGGAGTTTTAGCTTCAGCATCAGTCCTTCTGATGAATATTCAGGACTGATTTCCTTTTGGATTAACTAGTTTGGTTTCCTTGCAGTCCAAGGGACTCTCAAGAGTCTTCTCCAATACCACAGTTCAAAAGCATCAATTATTTGGTGCTCAGCTTTCTTTATAATCCAACTCTCACATCCATACATGACTACTGGAAAAATCATAGCTTTGACTAGACGGACCTTTGTTGGCAAAGTAATGTCTCTGCTTTTTAATATGCTGTCTAGGTTGGTCATAGCTTTTCTTCCAAGGAGCAGGTGTCTTTTAATTTCATGGCTGCAGTCACTATCTGCAGTGACTTTGGAGCCCAAGAAAATAGTCTCTCACTGTTTCCAGTGTTTCTCCATCTATTTGCCATGAAGTGATGGGACCAGATATCATGATCTTAGTTTTTTGAATGTTGAGTTTTAAGCCAGCTTTTCCAGTCTCCTCTTTCACCTTCATCAAGAAGCTCTTTAATTCCTCCTCACTTTCTGCCATTAACAGTGGTATCATCTGCATATCTGAGGTTATTGATATGCCCTCTGCTCCACACATACTCACCCCATGGAGCTAACACTTTATTCAAAGCAACTGGAAACACAGAAAGTAACTAGTATTTCATGGTTAATGAGTCTACTAGAAAACATATACTCTCCTAATATTGAACATTCAGGGTTACAGCTAATAATTGTCAACTTGGTTGGAAAACATTTCACAAGGAAAAAGATGCCTAAGTTTAGAGGACACAGGAGTAGCTAGGAAGTTCATTTCCTGAAAGATTATTATGATGAGCTAGCTCAAATCTATTAACTGCTTGAGATCACAAGAAATTAATACATAAGGCACAGTTGCTTATCTCTAGGAGATGGTACCACTGGGACTGATTTCTGTCTGTCAGAAATAATCAGTAATTATGAAGACAATACAAAATCAAACAAAGAAACTTTTAAAAATTGCCCTAAAGGGGCATGTGTAAAAGAGGTAATTAACTTTCTTTAAACTATAAATGAAAACCCTTGTGGCAGAAGATGGCTATTAAATCTACCACGTAAATTCTCTATCCTCAACATTTCAGCATTCATCTTTTTTTCTTGGAATTTCACTGCCACTTCTTTGGATCCCACCTTTCACATATAGCTACATGTATTCCTTACATTGATCTTATTCCATCCTGCATACCACTACTATTTTGATCTTAAGTGTGAATGTGATCATGTCCGTCTACTGCCTAAAATCTTCTTCTGTAGGTCTCTGTAGCTTTCAAAATAAAGCCAGAAGCCTCAGTTTAGTACACAATCATGTTCATGACCTGTCTCCTACCTCCTTTTCTTGGCTCAGCTCCCACTAACCCTGCCTTTCTCACTCTCTAAACATAAAAAGATAATCCATCCATTCATTGAATATATATAAATATATATGTTCATTAAATACGCTGAACACATACTGTGTGCCAGGCATTGTGCTAGGTACAGTTTAAAAACAGTACCCATCATTTAAGACTATTGTCTCATGGTTTTGAGTTTGAAATGACTCAGCTCAGTAGCTTTTATTCTGAGTTTCTCACGTGGTTTCAGTGATTTCAATCCCCAAGTTTTTGTACCATCTCAAAGGCTTCCTAATTGATGTGTCTGGGCTGGGAAGTCGTTGGCAGCTGGAAGCTGGAGCAGTTGGTGTGGTGTTCCTTAGCCATCTCGGCCATCTTTGTGTGTTTGCTTCAGCATAGCAGCTTTGAATAGGCTAGACTTCTTCTATGGTGGCCCAGGACTTCAAAGGCACATTTTTAAGACAGAAGTGGAGGAAGTCATATCGTCTTTTATGACCTAGCCTTGCCAGTCACATGGTGTCACAGCTACTATACTTTATTAATGAGGCAATTCCCCGGGCTGATCATGGCATCCGGTCCCATCACTTCATGGCAAATAGATGTGGAAACAGGGTCAGACTTTATTTTGGGGGGCTCCAAAATCACTGCAGATGGTGACTGCAGCCATGAAATTAAAAGATGCTTAGTCCTTGGAAGGAAAGTTATGATCAATCCAGATAGTATATTCAAAAGCAGAGACGTTACTTTGCCAACAAAGGTCCGTCTAGTCAAGGCTATGGTTTTTCCTGTGGTCATGTATGGATGTGAGGGTTGGACTGTGAAGAAGGCTGAGCGCCGAACAATTGATGCTTTTGAACTGTGGTGTTAGAGAAGACTCCTGAGAGTCCCTTGGACTGCAAGGAGATCCAACCAGTCCATTCTGAAGGAGATCAGCCCTGGGATTTCTTTGGAAGGAATGATGCTAAAGCTGAAACTCCAGTACTTTGGCCACCTCATGCGAAGATTTGACTCATTGGAAAAGACTCTGATGCTGGGAGGGATTGGGGGCAGGAGGAGAAGGGGACAACAGAGGATGAGATGGCTGGATGGCATCACTGACTCGATGGACGTGAGTCTGGGTGAACTCCGGGAGTTGGTGATGGACAGGGAGGCCTGGTGTGCTGTGATTCATGGGGTCGCAGAGTCGGACACGACTGAGCAACTGAACTGAACCGAACTGAACCCAGGTTCAGGGGAAAGGGATACAGACCCAACCTCTTGATGGAGGAGTGGTAAGGTTCTGGAAAGTGTGTAGGGCTGGAAACATTGTTGCCGATATTTTGAAAAACACAATCTGCCACAGAAATCTTTTCAGAAGAAGTATCTTGGTTCTTCACACTCCTATGCTTTCATAAATGCTGTTCACACTTCCTGAAGTGTCTTTGCCTCTTTTTGATTAACTTAGTAATACTCATTTGGTAAAACTTATCTCCAGTTTCTCTTCTTTGAGAAGAAAATTTCTTGGACCACTACCTGTCATGTCATACCCACTGTCACCCCAATGCTTCTTCTCATATCCTGCTCCATTTGCAAGCCATGGATAATCCTAGCCCTCTTTTCACAATATATTGTGGTAGATGATCTCTTAACTCCATAACTGAATCCAAAATTCTTAAAGATATAAATCTCTGTTTAATTTTCCATTCTCGGGAGATTATTTAGTAAAGTACTTAAATGAGTTAATGTGAAGGCAAATCAAATTGTCAAGAATATAGCTTAGAAATGTTTGTTAAACTTTTTGCTAGGATTTTAGGTATTCTACATAGGCCCTGGTGGCTCAGACAGTAAAGCATCTACCTACACTGTGGGAGACCCGGGTTCGAGCCCTGGGTGGGGAAGATCCTCTGGAGAAAGAAATGGCAACCCACTCCAGTACTCTTGCCTGGAAAATCACACGGACTGAGGAGCCTGGTAGGCTACAGTCCATGGGGTCACAAAGAGTCGGACACGACTGAGTGACTTCACTTCACTTCAGATAGGAAGTGAGCATGACAAATACAAAGGAAAGAAACAGGGAGGCAGAAATCTAGTTTCTACATAAAAATCACATGTACTAAGTTGTGAGAGGATCACTTCCCATCAAATCTATGGCTAGGGCAAATGAGCATGTTAAGTGTTATACATTTTCTAGCCAAAAGAACAAGAAAACGAAGTTTAGTGGATTTTTACTCAGGCAGTTCATGTACATTCATATCAAAGATAAGCATAGATATTACCTCTATTTTGCAGGTAAGGAAACTAAGACTTGAGCATACAAGTAATTATTCTAAAGCACGGCACTCAATTATTATTGCTATTCTATTTGTAAATGACAGAACCAGGATACAAACTATCTGTTTGACTGCAAAATTTATTCTTTCTCCCATATTATTCTCTGAGTAAGTTTCCATAGCTCTTAATTTCTAGTCTCAAATGAAGCTGGATCTCCATGATGGCAAATTTCCACTTATTTGTGGATGTCCTTTTAGAACTTTTAAATTTTTCAAGAAAGCAGATGCCATAGAGGTACAGACCATAAGGGTCTACCTCTTCTGTTTTTGTTCTTTTGTCTATGACTCTTCTTTTAGATTTTTAAGTGCTAGAATAGAAGAAAAAAAGACCTAGGTAGAGATACTGAGAAAGATTCTATGACCTTAATTACAGATGAAGGACTCTGACAATGTAAGTAGATAAACAATTCCACTTTTCATCTTAAGTGTTACCAGAGGCATTCTGGTGTAGTCTCAATATCTTTTAACCATTTCTAATATCTCATATTTTTCAACTGGAATAGTAGTAATAACGTATCATCTTGGGTTTGCCTGACTCCTTTAAGGTAACACTACTAGATAAATAACTTTTACGCAGAAAATGTTACAGAATATGTAGGATGTAGCTCCCTCCTGTATGTGTCACTCAGTTATCTTCTCCAACTTTTACTCTTCCTAAAATCTGCAAGATTAGACCATAAAACAATTCAAGAGTGGAATGATTCAAGTTATTTTATAATGGTTATAATCAAAACACTACAGGAACTTCCCTGGCGGTTCAGCCGTTAAGACTCCAGGCTTCCAATGCAGGGGATGTGGGATCGATCCCTGGTTGGGGAACTAATATCCTAAATGCTGTGTGGTACGTACACCCCATCCCCCTAAAAAAAAAAAAAAAACAATAACTAACCAATCCAACCTGATGTCTTTAAAACATTAACAATGCTTATTAATAATGTCTTCACTTAGAAAAAAATGTAGAAAAGGAAATATCCTTTAAGCTTTTTCTCTTTATTGGCTAACACATAAGAAATTTTAAAACTTTTAGATATTTATACAGGTCAAATCTAACTAGCCACATATAGTTGATGCAAAAGATCGTATTATTTTTAAGTTGAAAAACATTTATATTGTTAACAATTTAGGGTAATCCTTGTAGCTTCTTCTAGGCACTAACAAAGCTATTTGAGAATAAGTCCATTAAACCCCTTTCATCTTGCTATACTACTGTTTTTCTTGTGAAGAGATTATACTTGGCAGATTCCCATAGGAATAAATTATTTCAAGACCAAGAGATCTCGTAACTCCTCAGCATACCCGGCACCCTAATTTGGGGAAGGATAGTAACTATATTTCAAAATTGTTGAGAGAATATGAGATTTGACTTTTAAAAATCAGAATCATACTTAATAGAAGACTTTTGGTTATTATTCCATTGATAACAAAGGATCTTTTAAAATAAGAATAAACACTTCCTATTTTTTTTTTGTTTGTTTTTGAGTTCAGATTGTATTGTTCTGAATTTTCCTGAATCGGGATCTAGCCATTCTTTTTCAAACAGCACCAATGTCTTTTGTTTTTAAACAGTATGAAGAATTCAGCTTGTCTCATGAATAAAACAACTGCCTGAATTTCTCTCGTATCGTGAGTTTCTATTTACTTTTTTTGTTGAAGACAACCATGAAATCAATGAACTAATTACCCTTCCAATACCCTTGCCTCTGAATTCTGTTCCACAAATGCAGCTACATGGAACAACCAGTCAATGAACTGCTTACTGTTGAATGCCACACCTCTTAGCTACTTGATCATAATTCAATGTCTATTAAAATAAAAAGAAGTGTTTTGTGGTTGAAAACATGATTCTTCACTCTGTTGTTTGAATTCTGTTATCATATTTACACATTAAGCTCCCTTCAGGTGACTTTTCAGTTATTTAAAAATACATAAAATTATTGAGAAATACCAATTAAGCTGAGTGTCTAGTAAAGACTTATTTGGATGTAGTCCCAGATAATGTCCTTGGCTAATGGGATGAAAGAAAATGAAACAACATGATTTCTAGCAAATTTGATTTGGTCTTGTAACATGCTGTCAGTTGAAACTACTCTAGCTATATGGCAACCCAAAGCTAATGCCAGTATTCAAAATGCATACAGAAGTGTACGTGTGTGTGTATCAGGAGATGCATAGAAAATTAAATTTTGGATACAGAAACTTTTTTGACCAAAAATATTTATCTATAGAAAACAATGACTCAAAAAAATAGTACAGTTATCACACCTAAGCAAAATGATCTATTATGTTACTATTAACAGCTTACGTGGGATTCAAGTCAGAAACTTCTAACAGTAGTTGTCTTTGAGAAAGGGGGACATTCTTTTAAGTAACATTTTTACTATTTGAAATTGTATACAATTTTTATGTATTGCTTTTTAACAAATTTTAAACCTAAGTTGAAAGTAGTATCTTTTAAAACATTTTTAAAACATAATTTTAAGATTAATTTTTTGTTATAATAACTATTCTTTTAAAAATGAAGCTTTGAAGTGTTCTGAGAAAAAGTGGTTAGATCTAAATCCGTCTACAGGATGTCAAATTGAAATGGGTCTGCCAGGATGCTTTGGCTCAAGGATCAGTTTATTCACGGAGAGGAAATTATGTACATACAAACTTCAGTTTGGGGGGTTTTCCATAGCTCATGGAATCAAACTGAGATGATCTGGAATCCGTGAACAACTAGCAAGAAAGCGTTCTCAATATGTTTTTGAGTGCCTGCATAACTGATTTTAGAATATTTTCCGGGTTTTGAGTCTTCTCATATGGTACAAACATGAAGGAGAAGTTGGCAGCTCAGAAGGAATAGGGCCTAAGACAGAAGCTTTAGAGAGCACCAGCAACAACAGAGAGAAGCTGAAAGGGGAGGAGCAAGATGACTGAGACATCTGACCAAGACTGAATAAGAGAAGTCTGCTGTGAACTGCCTTCTTTCTCTTTCCAAAGACATCTTCTATTTGTATCCATGATTCATGTCTCCTTTTAGTTTCAGAAGAAGACTTATCCCCTTCTGGCTCTTGAGAATTCTTGGTCCTATGCACTCTTCTCGTCTTCTTCATCAACAACTTGCCTTCTGCAATGAATACACTGCATTATGAGATTTACCCTCAGAGTGTCTTTAATATGTCAGTGGCCCCAATGTTTACCTTTCTTGTGGTTCACACCTTGGGCTGTGCCTACCCACACTGACTCTTGACCACAGTCCTCGCTCAGCTCAGTGTGGCAATATTATGCAAAAAGAAACTTGAAAAGGTTTCAATATTAGAATTTGCCCTCTGTTGCTACCCTTAGGAAGCATTGCAACCACACTTTATTTCAAAGACAGCTATCAAGAAATCTAGGGATTTAGTCTTAATCCTGCCAGTATCTCCTACATCAATGAGAAAGCAAGTCACCTTTCTTTAAGAGCCTATGTAGTCATCCTTTACTCTGATCCAAAATTGTCTTTAATCTGACTCCAGTCCTTTGCCAACTCAGTTTTTGTTTAATGCCTTGTCCATCTGTATCTGTCCTCTTCTAAGTGGAAAGAAAGTGAAGTCGCTCAGTCGTGTCCGACTCTTTGCGATCCTGTGGACTGTAGCCTACCAGGCTCCTCCGTCCATGGGATTCTTCAGACAAGAATACTGGAGTGGGTTGCCATTTCCTTCTCCAGGGGATCTTCCCGACCCAGGGATCGAACCTGGGTCTCCAGCATTGGAGACAGTCACTTTAACCTCTGAGCCACCAGGGAAGCCCTAACTGAACTCTTAAAGGTCAATGTCTTTGCCAAATCAAGTAAGTGTATCAAATTTATTCACTTTAAATTCTCTGGTTTATTTGACACAATTAGCCATTCTTTTATTTTCACTTATCTCTTTTACTCCTGCACCTGTTTCAAAAAATTACTACCTTCATTTTTGTACTTCTCTAATTCTCTAGTTTTTTAATGGAGTTATGTAGAATTCAAATAAGTTTATATATTATTGGTTATACTGGGAAGCAAAGGCATACATACATGATTTAGGGGTGCCATGATGTTGTTGTTTAGTTGCTAAGTCATGTCCAACTCTTTTGAGACCTCATGGACTGTAGCCCACCAGGCTCCTCTACCCATGGAATTTCCTAGGCAAGAATACTGGAGTGGGTTACCATTTCCTTCTGCAAGGGATCTTCCCAATCCAGGGATCAAACCTGCATCTCCTGCACTGGCAGGCAGGTTTTTTTTTTTTTTTTTTTCTTTTTAAACCACTGAGCCACCTGGGAATTCCAGGGGTATCCATACTTTTACTCAATCAAATGGTCTGTAAGCTAAAACAGATTTGCTACTTCATTCATTTACCTGAGAATATTCGATATGCCAGGCTCTGTACTAGACACTGAGGAAAGGACAATGATTAAAACAGATACAATCTCTGACCTCATGAAAGTTAATTCTATTTGGAAAAGCAGAAAATAAAAACAAATTATATGTCATATTTTCTGACAGAGGAAAGAGCTGTGAAGAAAAAAAGTGAAGCAACTAGGAGATAGAGTGGGAAAAAACAGTATTTTACATAGGTTGGTCAGGCAGTTTTCCATGGGATACTGAGATTTGAACAGAAGCCTGGATAAGGTGAGAAAGTTATCCACATGGATATTGGGGAAGTGAGCATTTCTGGAAAGAATGTTGAGGTTCACTGTTCAGGTAGAAACATGATTTGTGCCCATAAACAATACTTATGAGTCATTATGGCTGATGAGAGCAAATAAGAGGTGAGTATTTGGGAAGTTTAACAGAGAAGTTCGCAAGAGATGGGTTAGGGAGGCCTCATAGTCCATGGTTAGACCCTCAAGGGCACCAAGACAGTTTCCCTTTCTTCTTGGAAATTCTTTACAGGAATCTTGTCAGCCTATCTTAGTTGAATGAGACTAGATTTCACACATTTGGGTAACTATTGTGATTGGTTCAGTAAGTTCCAGTTGTAGAGCCTTGAGCAAATTGTTTTACCTTTCTGAGTTCTATTTTTCTGATCTTTACATCTGGTATTCAATGACCCAGCTGATGGAATTTTTAAGTTAATATAGTATATGAATACACCTACCTTGGTGCTAGCACGAAGTAGATGCTCAATAACTGCTAATTTTCATGCCTTTGTACATACCTTCTCTAAAAAATGTATATCTTTTCATGACTTCAACTCCTACCTCTATTGATTGATTCTCAGATCTGTCCCTCAGGTTCTATCATTCATTTTTCAATAGTGTGTTTTCTTTCATCATTTTCACATGCCTACCTAGATGTTCTAGTAACACCTCAAACTAAAAAATCACCTTTCCCCTAAAACTGTGATCAAAATCTCAAATTGCTCCAGAGTAACGAAATGAATAAAAAGACTTGATCTGCTGGAAACCATTCAGTGTCAGCTCCCTGATCATAATATGCCCAGCCCTGTAGATCTTTACCCACCACACGTGCACAGTACTCACCTACCGGCTCAAGGGAACCCCTGGGAAGTCTATAGTGCTCTTTCTCTGTATAACTCCTTTCTGACACTCTGCTCTGAAATTCTAGCTACATCAGTCTCCTGAAACCGTTCCTGAACTTAAAGAAATCACCATGATCTGCTTGGGTTTTCCCTCTAGGCATCATATCCCAGAAAGTGCCTCCTGAAAGAAAGGTGAGATAATCCCAGGGCTCACTGCATTTGTTTCCCTTCTCTTAGGGATCTCTGTAACTCAATGTCTGATATCCAATGTCTGAAACCTGCTGTTTCATATATTTTGTGCCATATTCTAGTTGTTTACAGCAGGAGGGCAAGTTTGTTCCTAGTGCTGACTTAAAAAAATACACAATGTGAAAGCTGTGAGTTAAGTTTTACTTGGGGCAAAATGAGGACTATAGCTTTGGAGACGGCATTTCAGATAGCTGTGAGAAACTTCTCCCAAGAGATAGGGGGAAGGTCAGTATATATGTGATTTTGGTGAAGTGCAATTACATACAATGAAACACATATTTTTTACATAAGATTGCTGCTAGTCACAAGGAACAGACGTCACCATGAAGGAATTTAGTGCTTTTCTAGATCTGAGGAGATGCAAGAATTGGGCTCATAAAATTAACTCTGGAAAATATCTAACTCTCCAAAGACCTGTTCTGCCAGCTTTCCCCAAGCACAGAGTGCCTGGTTCCTGATCTCTACCCTGAACTCCTTTCAGGGGGTGGTGAAGGTCAGCAACTGCAGCAGCACCTGATTTAACCCTTATAGAGGTAGATGGTAAGTGCCAATTTGTACTTGACTCCAGTAACTTCACAAAAATAGAAGCCCATTGCTACTTATTTAGCAATATACCCACTTATATACTTATATACCCACTGCAGTATACAGAATACTCAAACATTTCACATATGGATTTCTTACACAGTTCTTCAGAGAAAAATGATGTGTTTGGAGATAGGACCTCAGGAGGAGCAATTTGTTCCAGCCTGAGGCCACATTTACTGAGACTATACATTCTGTTTTGCATGTCTCATCTTTATGGCCAGGTCTTCTTCATCCAGCACTGGGTCATTCCTGAACCAGGTCCATTTTGACTGACAGGCAGCAAGCCAAATGCTGAGTTGCCAAAAACTGGCAAGGCAGCCAAGTGAGGAGACTGGGATGCCTCACACCCACCTTCCCAAAGCAGGAGCTGGAGGACTGGGGATAACAAATGAAGAAGCAGAGTAGTCTGGGGTGTGGGGAACCTGGGGAGAGGCGATTGGAAAAAAAAAAGGTGCAGGTAAACACTATTCTGTGCAGGCGTAACTAAACTTCAGGCCTCTACATGTTCCAAAATGGAGGTTTTAACACACTCTAGGGATAAAGCTTTCAGCGCTCTGATGTCAAAAGGTTGACAAGGGGACACTCACGCGTGCCTAGTTAGAGGGTCGGTAATCCCATCCAATCTTAAGCAGCTTACCTCAAGTGAGACACAATTGACTCCCAAGTTCCTGGAAAAAAAAAATTCCGGCAAACTTACTGTTTATGTCAGTGGTCCACGATCTTTTTGGCACCAGGGACCGGCTTCATGGAAGACAATTTTTTCATGGACATGGGGGCAGGGTGGTTTCTGGATTATTCAAACCCATTGCATTTATTGTGTACTTTATTTCTATTATTATTATATAAGCTCTACCTCAGATCATCAAGCATTAGATCCTAGAGGTTGGGGACCCCGGGTTTATGCTACGTGCCACTTACAGGATACGCGAGGCCTTTGTAGCAACAATTATGACTTTTATTAGTGAAGGCAGCTGACATTGATTTGACTAATTACCACAGTTGCAGGGGTACACAGAAGATGCATAGAAGATATTCAAAAAGATAAGTCTCCACTTCTTTGTTCTCTCTTAATTTCTTCCTTTGGGCCTATGAATAAGCAACTGCCACTATATAATTTCTCCACTTTTGAAAGTCCACATCATTTATGTTATTTCATTCATTTCCTTGTATTTCTCATGGCATAACTATTAAAAGAGGTCTAATTTTTCTATTAATGTGGCTAAAGCTTATTCAAGCCTTACCTATCATTTTGAAAGGTATGTTTGATTTTTTAAAAATTCCTATAAAACTCTAGTTACCCAACTCTATTTACCTGTAAGACCAAGAATGCAACTCCACTAAGGGACAGTTTTAAGTCTTGGGGAAGAAAGAAAAACATGAGGAGTGTCAGAGCCATATTTCATATTCACAGTATCTACTTGCCTGCATCTTTAAAATTAGTTTATTCCTTTCACACTGTTGTATATAGCCCAATGCTTGATAACTATGTTTCAAAAGCTTATTTCTCTTATTATTCTTCAGGTCTTAAATCAAGGTCTTACGAAGGGGGCGGGGGCGGGTGGAAATGTGCCTGTAGTAGCCTTAGGTGGTGATTTTCACGTTGTTCAGAGTCCTGATATTTAGAGTCCTTTCAAATTCCAAATTGAGACATAGTCATCATGAACAATAGCTCAGAAGAAACCTCTCTACTGCTAATGCAATTGTTAAGTGTATTGTTTTGAAAATGAAGACTTATGATTTGCAGAAGTTCTCCCATCTACACTCATGCCACTTTTGAATTGCTTAAAATAACAGAAAAATGATAGCATGAATCTTTTGTATGTGAAGCCATTCTTTTCCTTTCTGGAATGCAATATGTGTATCTTCTTGTTCACACTGAAGTGCCTCATTCAAAACACAGAGGCAATTGTACAATAATTCTCACTCGGGATGAGGTTTCGTACAATTGAATAATATCTCAACTTCTCAGTGTGAAGTTAATTTATGTAATTTGTTACACTTTAGGATAAAATAATATAAGCACATATCTACCATATGAACATTCTTTTTTAAAAAACAAAATTTTAATCCTTGTTAGAACAATGTCCAATCACTTTAATTCACAGGGATACATATGCTTTCATTGCAGCTCCATTAGTGCAGACAGTGGCTTCCTGCAGGGCAATACAGAAAAGAGAGATCAATTGTGTCCTTTTATCCTCAAAAATTTCAGAGACTTTAAATTTTTTTCAGACTTTTTATAGACATATAAGTAAGAGAAAAGAAATAAAGATAAACTCAAAGGCAAATAAGATATTTAATACTCTCACATTTTAATCTCTTTCTATAATTTGTAAATACTTTGGATCAAGGAAGATGACTTGTTTTTTGATTTAGCCAGAATAATTCTACACTGTCTTAGAAACTGGGCTATTCCCTATTGTGTTTGCTCTTGAAGTGTGGTATTTCACTAGATTAAATAATAGAACATACTTCATTTTAAAAGTTAGTCATAAAACCTTAATAAACAACCAACAATGTATACCTCACCCAGACAAGCGTGATTATCCATTTCTCATAAGACTTTGAAGATTATAGATTCATCTAAAAACTTCTTACAAACATTTATACAGCTAGTCTTTATTTTTTATGATTTATTTAGCATAATTTAAAATGTGACAATTTAATATTTTTAAAAAAGGAAACAACTTATCTCTCAATTCTCGCACATATATGTTCATCTTTGCCATTTTGTTTTCTGTAATCTTCTGGAAAGGTGAAAAACTAAGACATGAAATTAATACAGTTTTAAAGACTTAAGAAAGTCAAATACCATGAACTTAATATTATTCATTCTGGGCTTCCCAGGTGGCTCAGTGGTAAAGAATCCACCTGCCAATATAGGACACATGGGTTCAATCCCTGATCTGGGCGGATCCCTCATGCCGCAGAGCAACTGGGCCCATGCACCACAACCATTGAGTTTGTGCTCTAGAGCCCAAGAGCTGCAAAAAGAGAAGCCACTGCAGAGAGAAGCCCACACACCAACATAAAGTAGCCCCTGCACTTGCTAACTAGACAAAGACTGCAAGCAGCAACAAAGACTCAACACAACCAAAAATAAACAAATAAATAACATTACTCATTCCAAAATGACTGTTTTTTGAAAATAAACTATCTTTACTATGAGAGTGATTCTTTTAAAAACTGAACTTAGCAGTTGAGTTTTGTCTCATGCCGTTTATTCATATCTTTACTCAGACTGTAAGAACTCTTAAATAGTTTTTTCCTCACAGACTTCTTCCTGCATCCTCCAGATAATTCTATTATAATGCGTATCATATGTATTATAGGTAATTATTTGCTTAACTACTACTTTTCTTCTAAGTGATGAACTTTCTGGAGTTAGGGAAAATGTCTTACTCGTCATTGTAAACAGGTCCTGAAACACAAAACCTTTCTTCTCACAGTAAATCATCCCAAGTATTAGTTAACTAAATGAATATGTAACAAAATCCATACACAACTATTGCTGCCTTTTTGATGCATTCTACAAACTGTCTTAACACTTGAAAGCAGCTCCATTCCTTCCTACTAGTCTTAGAAATTCTTTAACTGATTCTTTTGAAGTTTCCTTTGAAAAGTCCTTGCTAATATTTTTCCTGTAAAGACAGAAGTAAGTGAGAAAAGATGTCACCTTTCTGGAGCCCTGAAACCACTGATGGAAGGATTTGGCAATAGTTTATTACTTTTTTAGTCCATATTGTACCTTTCTATAAGCTGAGGAGATAAGAAGGTATACGAGAGAAAAACTATGCATCAGACCTGATTTTTAAAATTCCTTTTCTGAGGAAGATATATTATCATTACCCCTACCACAGGAGTATTAATCATGTTACTTGAGGAGTCATAAAGTCAATGTAATTATCTTGAAAGCCACTGCCTGCCATGGGGATATATATTATTCAGGGAGTTATATTCAGTTGGAAGCTAGGAGGCGAAGGTGGTAATACTCAGTCACCCCTAGCTTCCCACACACCTCCCATTCTCTTCTCTTTCCACCTTTTGACTCCACAGTGGGAATCAGAAATAGTCCAGGTGGAATGTGGGTTTTCAATAACAGTTTGCAAGAATTAACACACTCTCAATCCTGTCTACCAAAAAGACAACTCAGGGTTTCCCGTGGATTTTTAGCCATGTGTATTAGTTAACGCGTTACAGACAAACAGAACCAATAGAATGTAGATGATTGATGGATGGATAGATGGATGGATAGATGGATAGATAGATAGGGATCTTCTTAAGGAATAGGCTCACATGAATACAGAAGCTGCCAAGTACAAAGCCTGCACGGTGAGCCATCAGGCTGGAGACCCAGGGAAGAATCCATGTTGCAGTTCAAGTCAGAACGCCATCTGCAGGCAGAATTACTTCTTGCTCAGGCTAGCTGAGCCTTTTGTTCTATTCAGGCCTTCAACTGATTGCATGAGACCCATCCACATTAGGATGAGTAAAATATTTTTCTCAAAGTCCATTTAAATGTTAATTTAAATGTTAATCTCATCTGGGAAAAAAATCACCTTCATGGAAATATCTAGAATAATGTTTGATCAAATATCTGGGTACTGTGTCCCAATCATGTTGACACATAAAATTAAACATCACACCAGGTAATATTTACCTGGGCCTTTGCCCTCTAACTCTTCTTCTGTACAGACCTGGGGATGTGAAATCACAGGCCAACATGCCACTGGTCTAAGCAGGCTTGATTGGATTGACAGGACTATAATAAGATGCCCTGGGTCTCCAGCTCTGTATTTTATAATTCTGCTCACTTTTTGTACCTATTATACAAATTAAAATGCCATGTTGCTTCCTTCTCATACCTCCTTCCAGCTCCATTCTCCAAAACAGAATGATAAATAGTACAAAAGATAGTGAAGGACAAAGAAATTGGATTAAATAGCCTCTAAGATTGCTTAAGGAGGAGGCAATGGCACCCCACTCCAATACTCTTGCCTGGAAAATCCCATGGACGCAGGAGCCTGGAAGGCTGCAGTCCATGGGGTCGCTGAGGGTCGGACACAACTGAGCGACTTCACCTTCACTTTTCACTTTCATGCACTGGAGAAGGAAATGGCAACCCACTCCAGTGTTCTTGCCTGGAGAATCCCAGGGACGGAGGAGCCTGGTGGGCTGCCGTCTCTGGGGTCGCACAGAGTCGGACACGACTGAAGTGACTTAGCAGCAGAAAGATTGCTTAAGGGGCTTCCCTGGTGGTTCAGTGGTAAAGAATCCACCTGCCAGGAGACGCAGTTTTGATCCCTGGGTAGAGAAGATCCCCGGTAGGAAGAAATGGCAACCTACTCCAGTATTCTTGCCTGGAGAATCCCATGGACAGAGGAGCCTGTCAGGTTACAGTACATGGGGTTGCAAAAGAGTCAGACATGACTCAAAGACTCAGCGACAATAACAAAGATGCCTCAGAGCTCTAAAATTCTATGAGGAAGAGGGAAATTATAGGGCCAGGTTTATCTTTCTTCAAAGCCTGTGTTTGGAGGGATTAGTCCTTGTGATTGTGCCTGGAGAATAAGTGTGTTTGTAGATGGGGAGGGAGACAGGGTTGGGGAGAACCTAAATAGGGAGTAAAAAGATCTGTGGTTGCCAAAAGGTTCGGGAAGAAGGAAAGATGAATATAGCCCAGGGAACTCTACTCAGTGCTCTAAATGGTCACTTAAATAGGAAGGGAATCCCCAAAAGAGGGGATACATGTATACATATGACTGATTCACTTTGCTGTACAGCAGAAACTAACACAGCACTGTAAAGCAACTATACCCCAATAAAAACAAAAAAACAGATGAACAGATAGGTAATGAAGCTATTCATACTCCGTTGTGAATACATAATGGAGTATTACTCAGTTACAGTCATGAAATTCTCCCTTTCGCAGCAATGTGGATGGACATTGAGAATATTATGCTTAGTGAAATAAATCAGAGAAAGGCATTGGAGAAGGAAATGGCAAACCACTCCAGTATTCTTGCCTGGAGAACCCCAGGGACAGGGGAACCTGGTGGGCTGCCGTCTATGGGGTCGCACAGAGTCGGACACGACTGAAGCAACTTAGCAGCAGCAGCAGCAGCATTTGCACATCTGAGGTTATTGATATTTTTCCCAGCAATCTTGATTCCAGCTTGTGCTTCATCCAGCCCAGCGTTTCTCATGATGTACTCTGCATAGAAGTTAAATAAGCAGGGTGACAATATACAGCCTTGACATACTCCTTTTACTATTTGGAACCAGTCTGTTGGTCCATGTCCAGTTCTAACTGTTGCTTCCTGACCTGCATACAGGTTTCTCAAGAGGCAGGTCAGGTGGTCTGGTATTCCCATCTCTTTCACAATTTTCCACAGTTTATTGTGATCCACACAGTCAAAGGCTTTGGCATAGTCAATAAAGCAGAAATAGATGTTTTTCTGGAACTCTCTTCCTTTTTCCATGATCCAGCAGATGTTGGCAATTTGATCTCTGGTTCCTCTGCCTTTTCTAAAGCCAGCTTGAACATCTGGAAGTTCACGGTTCACGTATTGCTGAAGCCTGGCTTGGAGAATTTTAAGCATTACTTTACTAGTGTGTGAGATGAGTGCAATTGTATATGTGACAGAAGTCTGGTCCCTACTTTTATCAACCCCCTTGATCATGGTTCTTATTTATTTATTAATTTTTGATCATGGTTTTTTACTGGCTCGAATTTTGAGAGGGTTCCTCTTTGTATTGAACCAGAATCTGCCCTCTAAGATCTTCAATTCAGTGGCCTTCTGTCATTTGAGGCCAAAGTATTATATACCCCTAGATTATAACATTCATTTGTTTCTAAAACATCTTTCAATCTTTTATTTACACAAGGACATGTAAACTTCCTTCAGGTCATTTGTTTTCAAGGTTCTCCAAAATGCCCATCAGAATCACTTGGAATTAAAAAACTATACAGATTCTGAATCTTGGACCTATTGATCCATGATCTCCAGGAGACAGAGATAACTTAAACGTAACTTAAATGTTCCTTTGGCAAATCTGACATACACGTATCGTCTATGTGACAAAAACACTTTCAGTGAGCCATCTTTCTTTTTTCCATTCAGAGATCCCAACATTGCCAAATATCACTTTCACTGACACTGGTGCTTTAAAATTTGGCACTGCCAAATTGCAAACATATTATATTTTGCGGAGATACCAATTACTCCCAGTCTATGATCGCTTAACAGCTGATTGCAACATACAAGGCTTTGGCACCCAGATGTCATAGAGCTGGGTGTGCTTCCTTGGCCACCAATCCTTTTAGTTACTGCATTTCTCTGCAGATAGATGCTGTGTCTGGCTGGCACCAGGCAGTGCACAGGTAGTTCCCACTGTGCTTTGGCAATATATGCAGTGTTCACAGTGAAATTAATTTTACTTCCCTACCATCACCCACTCATAATTCTTGCACTGTTGTTTCAATCAGCTGTCCCCTGCTCTTCTTGTCAATGGCAAGGGATAGTGGAAGCTAGGCAGTTAGCTGAAAGCCAAAGTGCAAGCTGATTTCACACTTGCAAACTGGAATTATGCTTTTCTTTTGCTAAGGAGGGAAGTGCTGTGGGCCACTCAGTCCTACTCTGGCTGCTCTGACAATCCATGAGGATTCTGACATTTTGGGCGTGATCCCCACCATCAAAAAATGACTGGAAACATAAGGGAACTGGCCCATGTCCTCTCCTCTTGTGGACTGTTTTTTATTTATGATTTATCACTGAACTATACCATCTTGTCACTTGCATCCTCACTCCTCATTGCCAAGAACAGCTTTAAAGGGCTAAATTTTTGTCCCTGCACACTCTTTTATTTCCCAGGAATATTCTTCATTTTAGCTACTGTAAGCTCCAAAATTTGCTTCTAAGCAATACCTTCATATTCTTTTCAACACGGATCCACATCTGAAAATCAATCTTTTCAATGTCTTCTCATTGGAACAATACTCACACCTGCAACATAATACACAGCTCTAGAAAACATCTCAAGATGATCCAGGGCCTGTCAAGTGGCATCTACAAGAAGCTACTTTATCCACTGGAACAATTAAAACTCGCATACCAGCCCTCAGGTAAAGCACTTCTTAATACTGCCAAAATTAGTGGTCTTCTTAATAACTCAGCCTCTGAGAACAGTGAATCTTGAAACCACTGCTGTTGAAATGATTTGTTTTCCATTTTTGTTTTGAGACAGTTGTAATTTTCTGAGAGCCTGTCTTCAGTCAAACACTAATTCCAGCTGCCTCAGTTTTAATTTGTGCTTTCTCTGGGAATTTCAGAAATTTCTGATGCCTCCTTTAAGTTGCTCCAGATTGGTTTTGATTTTTAAATGCCCTTTTGTTCCAAAATCTTCATTCTCAGGCTCAAGTTTTTGTTCTCTCCTAGCAAACTCTTTCTTTCATAGCTCAAACTATTCAGGTCCCTAAAGCAGTTAGTGCCATCTTTCACATATGTAGGTGTTTTATAAACAGTCACTTGTTTGTTCATTCATTCACTCATTCGTTTAGCAAATATTTATTGAGTTCCAGCTATGGCTAGGCATAGTTTCAGGTTTGGGGATTTCAGTAGTGAATAAACTATGGTGGGAGAAACAAAGCTGTAAATATGTATGTATCAAATTTTTGTAAGAGTTATTGAGAAAAATAAAGCAGGATAAGAGGGCCCAAGATCAGCTGTTGTGGACAGGCTGGTCTAGGAAATCCTTCACAAATGAGGTGGCAGTTGAACAAAAACCTGAAGAAAGAAGGAGGTGTGTAAATTTCTGGGGAAGTGTTCCAGATAGAGGGAAAAGTAAATGCCAAGGTTCTAAGGGAGCATGTCTAGAGAACGAATGAATGAATGGATGGATCAGTAGATGAATGGATATTGAGTGCTGAATATATTAAGGAAGAGAAACTGTTGGGGACAGATCCTCAAGTGATCCCAGTGTTGGTATGAGTAATCTCCTCCCTTGAGTGTAGGCAGACCCAGACCCTTTAAGTTGCTGCTAATAAATAGAATATGGCAAAGGTGAAGACTTCCCTGGCAGACTAGTGATTAAAATTCCACTGCAGGGGGCACGGGTTCAATCTCTGGTTGTGGAATTTAGATCCTAGAAGCCGTGTGGCATGGCCAAAAGAAAATGAAATATGGCAAAGGTAAAGGGTGTCACTTCTGTGGTTATATTATTTTTATATAAACATTTTCTTCCCATCTATCTTATCTAGCCATCCATCCATCTATCTCTGCTGCTAGCATGCACTAGAGATACCCTCCCACTGGGTTTGAAGAAGTGAGTTCCTGGAGAGTGCCATGTGGCAGGGCACTGCAGGTGGCCTCTAGAAACTAAGAACCACAGCCCTACAGTCACATGGAATTGAATTCTGCCAACAACCAGGTGAGCCAGGAAGAGGCTCCCAAGCTCCAGATGAGAACACAGTCTGGCCAACACCTTGATTGTAGGCTTGCAAGACTCTGAGTAAAGGATCCAGTTACATTCTGTCCAGATTCCTGACGCATGGAAACTGTGAGATTATATGTGTTTTAAGTGACTAAGTTCATAGTAATTTTTTATGTGCATAGAAAACTAACATAGAAAACAACTATCACAATGAAGCAAAGTAACGGGTACAAAATGCATGTTAATTACCTTACTCATCTTCTACTCCAAACTTAAAAGTAACCGAGGTATCATGTAGTTGCTTTACAGTCTCCCCTATCCTCCACCCCCACCCCCACCCCCAACATCTAACCCTCACATCCAGGCTCATTCTCAATAGCTAGGATCACACTACTACATAACAAATTATGCCAAACCTTAGTGGCCAGAAAGAATAATATATTGTTAAGTCACATGATTCTGGGCTCATCTGGACAGTTCTCATGCAGTTCAGTCATACAAATGGCAGCTGAGGCTAGAGTCATCGAAAGGCTCAGTTAGACTGGATGGCCACAACAGCCCACTATAAATCCTGACAGTTGATTCTAGATGTCAGCAAGGACCTAGCTAGAGCTGTCAGTTGGGCTACATGTGACTTTTCCCATGTGCCTAGGCTTCCTGCAGCACAGTGGTTGTGTTCTGTGATGGAGCATTCCCAGGAGTACACATTCCAAGAGGCTGTAAGTGGAAATTGCTAGGCCAGTTAAGAACTGAATCCTAAAGTGGGACAGCATCACTTCTGCCATATTCTATGCCCAGGTCAAGGGAGTGGAGAAATGGACTCTTTTTAATGGGGGAGGGGTAAAGCGACATTGCAGAAAACCATGCTGCAGCCATCTTTGGAAAATATTCTTGTGCACTACAGTGACTGAGGGAAATCAAGCTCAATTCTGTGCTTCACATTTAATCATAATTGAAATAAGAGAGCCTTGAGTTCAATTCATGGCTCTGCCCCTTACAAGGTGTATGATTTTGATAATTTAACTCCCTGGAACTTGATTTCTTCAATCTTAAATCAGATAAAAACACCTACGTCACTCGTAGTTATAATGATTAAAGGAAATAATATGAAAAAGATAAAGCAGAGTTCTTGGAACATGGTAATATGTCTACAGTTATTATATTATTATCATATTACTATATTATTAGTTATTATATAATAACTAGTTATTGTATTATTAATTTTGTCATTTCAATTATGGCTTTATTCCTGACTCTCACAACTGAAACACTTTTTTATTTTTAGGACACTTTGTACTCTTCTAGTAGTGAATAAATTATGACAGGAGTCTTTGAACCAGTAATCTGCCCTATACCATAATCATCTAGGCATGGTTTTCTGTCTTGGTTATGCCTGCCCTGTCTTCTCAGAGATTATGATATCCATCTGAACCCCAACCAAGCAGTTGGAGTCCTACTTTCTTTTTCTTTTTGGTTGTGCCATGGCATCTGGAATCTTAGTTTCTTGACTAGGGATCAAACCATCCCTCCTACAGTGGAAGTATGGAGTCTTTTTTTTTTTTTTAAAGCACAAAGTCTTAACCACTGGACCTCCAGGGAAATCCCAAAGGAGTCCCCTTTTCTACTGGTGGACTTTCTGGATGGGTGTTAACCTACTTACTTTTGTATATTTCTGCACTTGGCCTGTTCTGTGATTTTCCACTATAGCGTTTATCCATAAGGATATCCCATAGGTTGGCATTGCTGCTGCTGCTAAGTCGCTTCAGTCATGTCCGACTCTGTGCGACCCCATAGACAACAGCCCACCAGGCTCTCCCGTCCCTGGGATTCTCCAGGCAAGAACACTGGAGTGGGTTGCCATTTCCTTCTCCAATGCATGAAAGTGAAAAGTGAAAGTGAAGTCGCTCAGTTGTGTCCAACCCTTAGCGACCCCATGAACTGCAGCCTACCAGGCTCCTCTGTCCATGGGATTTTCCAGGCAGGAGTACTGGAGTGGGGTGCCATTGCCTTCTCCGTAGGTTGGTATTAGACCCTCTGAATTCCACCTGCTTAGCTTCAAGTCTGGGCTTCATCTCAAGACTTTGTACCTGCTCCACTTTTACAAATCAATCAATTTTCAGATCCTGAATTCTTCTTTTCCGTCTCTCCCTGTTGGTCAGGTATGAATATGTACCTTTCAGGATTCTAATTCTTCATACATGGATGCTCTGCAGCCTCTTACTCAGCTCAGCTGCCTTAAGCATTTTGTCTTCCATGCCCATCAACTCCCTGTGGCTTGCTCACTCACTCCCTTACTCTCTCCCTCAGTGGTCCCTCCAATGAGCCACTTACCACATCCCTTGTGCAAGAGCTCTAAGAATTCCTGCTCTTTCCCATCCTCCAAACCTAGTGTGACTACCCCCCATACTTCCATCTAAGAACATCACTAGGTTTCCTCAAAAGGTCATATATTGGGGATCCCTGAGCTTTTATTTCTCCTTGAAGAGACGAGCATAGAGTAAGAATCCATCCTCATCTAACAGCAGTTAAGTTAAGTTAAGACAGACACAGCCCTAGATCCACAATGATTTCTCTAGAGGAGAGCTTTTCACTTCAGCATCTATGGGAAAAGACAATCCTCTAGCAAGCGTGGCAGGTTGATTTATTGCAAATTTGATGTGACGGGGTGACCTAAAGAGAAACAGCACCAAGCTCTCCCTGATGAATATTCACTGGGAAAGAATGAAAAGTGATTTTTACCCCACTAGGAAGCCATTCGGATGTTTCTGTCCCTAAGGTTTGGGGTTCCCTTTCCTCTACTGGAGGCTAATCAGGTTTTGGGTTTCAGGGCTCTGAAGGAGATATTTTCATGTGGGTGGCAACAGAAGTCTACCTTATAACAGAGTTTTCTGTTGAGAGGGCATAGAAAGGCCCATGGATGCTATTAAGCATTACTATTGAAAACAGTCAGAACAATCTTTGTGCTTAAAATTTTTTATAAACTATATTAGATGTAACTCCACAATTGGGACAGAGGGAAAACCGTGGAGTGTTCTGGGTAGTGGATGGTGGGGATGGAGTGCGATGGTGCAGCAGGTGATGGTAGGACTCGGTTAGTAGGGTGGAGCCTAACTCCACAGCCCAGGGAGCCTGCAAGGTAGGCCAATGCTGAGTTTAGCCAGGGGAGAACTCTTTATAAAGAGAGAGCCTCATTGGGATGATCTTGTTCACTTGCAAAGGGACTTGGACCAAGGTGTCCAAGAAAAGAAAAATGAGCATGTAAATGGGATTGCTTGTCTGTAGCTACAAGTCACAGCAAAACATAAGAGCAGTGGAAATGGTCATGCACTAAGAACCATGGGCTATTGTGACGAGAAACATGGGAGGCTGTCTTACTGGGGCTATGTGTGCCTTCCAAGGTGGCAATATGATGTCAGATGTTGTATCCCCTGAATCTGTATCCTTTTTGCTCTTCTATGTCACCCCAGAAACAGAAATCCCAGAAGTATATATTCAGGATCCCCTTGAGAACAAGTCTTTAGCTTAGAAGATACCATGGAAAGGATCTTGTGTGAAATTTGGAAAACATAATAAAAGAAAAATCCATTCCCTCTCCTATAGAAGTTGTAGGCAAGGGCTGGGCTGAAACAGACGGGTTTTGATGCTTCTCAGCCTCTTCCAAGCATCTCTGGGAGTCACATGGCTCCTACAGATGCTTGAGGTGATGAGTAACAGTTCCCTCTGATCCCTGCATTTTCTGCTTTGTTCATTTCAGTAGCAGTACAAAGTCTGTGGAAGCCTCTGTCTCCCTGTATCAAAAATCCCTTCTGGGGACTTCCCTGATGGTCCACTGGTTAAGATTTCACCTTCCAATGCAGGGGGTGTGAGTTCGATCCCTGGTCTGTGAGCTAAGATTCAAATGCCTCTTGGTCAAAATAACAAAACATAAAAGAGAAGCAATATTGTAGCAAATTCAGTAAAGACTTCTGAAAGACTGGTCCACATCAAAAAAATCTTTTTAAACAATGTCTTCTGGCTAGAAACATCTACAGTGATTTCCACTTTCCTGACTTGAATAATGACTTTGTAGAGGAGGTGAAGAGATGTCCTCCCAAAAGAGTGATGCAGGACTTATAGGTAGGGGTTGGAGCTGATTTTAGTTAACTTGGGGAAAATGATTAACTGTAACCTTATTCTTACCTCATATGCTGTGGAACAATTCATACTTTCTCCATAATCAAAGTGATATTTGTACAAAGTTTAAGGCAACCACTTGAAAGACTTAAGCGATAATCTACCACGGCACCTTGTAATATTAAAAATCTTTTAAAATGTCTTCCTTCATACAATAAACATTAAGACCTAAGTTTTGTGCCCTAAGTAGAAATTCAGAACAGTCTGAGGCCAATGAATAGCATAAACAACAACAAAACAGAATTGAGTATATAACTATGCTAGTTTCAAGCATTTCCTGATTTAAAGAGAGAATTTAAATGTAGGGAATAGTTAGAGATGTAATTAGTCTCTGGAATAACCAATCTTTAGGTTATTCGTGACATGTATCATTTTTTTCCAGTCTTTCAGCTGAGGTAGAATCTAGCCTAGCTAGCTCTTAGAATGCAAAGTAGATGCTGACTTCAGAAACAATTGTTCCATTGTGTTCAAAATGAGTATTCCCTTAGGTGAAGTGGATTAAGACTACAGACTTCCAGTTATAAAAATAAATTAAGTCATCAGATCAGACCAGATCAGATCAGTCGCTCAGTCATATCCGACTCTTTGCGACCCCATGAATCGCAGCACGCCAGGCCTCCCTGTCCATCACCATCTCCCGGAGTTCACTCAGACTCATGTCCATCGAGTCTGTGATGCCATCCAGCCATCTCATCCTCTGTCCTCCCCTTCTCCTCTTGCCCCCAATCCCTCCCAGCATCAGAGTCTTTTCCAATGAGTCAACTCTTTGCATGAGGTGGCCAAAGTACCAGAGTTTCAGCTTTAGCTGAAATCATTCAAATTTAGCTGAAATCATTCCTTCCAAAGAAATCCCAGGGCTGATCTCCTTCAGAATGGACTGGTTGGATCTCCTTGCAGTCCAAGGGACTCTCAAGAGTCGTCTTCAATACCACAGTTCAAAACCATCAATTCTTCGGCGCTCAGCCTTCTTCACAGTCCAACTCTCACATCCATACATGACCACAGGAAAAACCATAGCCTTGACTAGACAGACCTTTGTTGGCAAAGTAATGTCTCTGCTTTTGAATATGCTATCTAGGTTGGTCATAACTTTCCTTCCAAGGAGTAAGCGTCTTTTAATTTCATGGCTGCAGTCACCATCTGTAGTGATTTTGGAGCCTAGAAAAATAAAGTCTGACACTGTTTCCACTGTTTCCCCATCTATTTCCCATGAAGTGGTGAGACCGGATGCCATGATCTTCATTTTCTGAATGTTGAGCTTTAAGTCAACTTTTTCACTCTCCACTTTCACTTTCATCAAGAGGCTTTTTAGTTCCTCTTCACTTTCTGCCATAAGGGTGGTGTCATCTGCATATCTGAGGTTATTGATATTTCTCCCAGCAATCTTGATTCCAGTTTGTGTTTCTTCCAGTCCAGTGTTTCTCATGATGTACTCTGCATATAAGTTAAATAAACAGGGTGACAATATACAGCCTTGATGAACTCCTTTTCCTATTTGGAACCAGTCTGTTGTTCCATGTCCAGTTCTAACTGTTGCTTCCTGACCTGCATACAAATTTCTCAAGAGGCAGGTCAGGTGGTCTGGTATTCCCATCTCTTTCAGAATTTTCCACAGTTTATTGTGATCCACACAGTCAAAGGCTTTGGCATAGTCAATAAAGCAGAAATAGATGTTTTTCTGGAACTCTCTTGCTTTTCCCATGATGCAGAGGATGTTGGCAATTTGATCTCTGGTTCCTCCGCCTTTTCTAAAACCAGCTTGAACATCAGGAAGTTCATGGTTCACATATTGCTGAAGCCTGGCTTGGAGAATTTTGAGCATTACTTTACTAGTGTGTGAGATGAGTGCAATTGTGCGGTAGTTTGAGCGTTCTTTGGCATTGCCTTTCTTTGGGATTGGAATGAAAACTGACCTTTTCCAGTCCTGTGGCCACTGCTCAGTTTTCCAAATTTGCTGGCATATTGAGTGCAGCACTTTCACAGCATCATCTTTCAGGATTTGGAATAGCTCAACTGGAATTCCATCACCTCCACTAGCTTTGTTCGTAGTGATGCTTTCTAAGGCCCACTTGACTTCACATTCCAGGATGTCTGGCTCTAGGTCAGTGATCACGCCATCGTGATTATCTGGGTCGTGAAGATCTTTTTTGTACAGTTCTTCTGTGTATTCTTGTCATCTCTTCTTAATATCTTCTGCTTCTGTTAGGTCCATACCATTTCTGTCCTTTATCGAGCTCATCTTTGCATGAAATGTTCCTTTGGTATCTCTGATTTTCTTGAAGAGATCTCTAGTCTTTCCCATTCTGTTGTTTTAGGAAAATTAAGTCATAGGGATGTAATATACAGCATAAGGAATGTAGTCAAGAATACTGTCATAACTTTCTATGGTGACAGATGGTTACTAGACTTATCGTTGTGACTATTTTTTAATTTATTTAAATGTCAAATCACTATGCTATATACCTAAAACTAACATAATATTGTACATAAACTATACTTCAATAAAAAATGAGTATACTCTGTGATATCCCACTTGAAGCCTGCTTATTAGATTTTGCCAAAGTGAAAGTGTTAGTCACTCAAACGTGTCTGACACTTTGCGACCCCATGGACTGTAACCTGCCAGGCTCCTCTGTCCAAGCAATTCTCCAGGCAAAGATACTGGAGCGGGTAACCATTCCCTTCTCCAGGGGATCTTTCTGACCCAGGGAATGAACTCATGTCTACCCGCATTGCAGGCAGATTCTTTACTCTCTGAGCCACCAGAAAAGCCCAGATTTTGCCATGGGAAGGGCAAACAGGGATTTGTGGAGGAGTGGACACAAGGAGGCTTTTTTAAACCACTAGAAACATTGAAAAATCCCAAGAGTGTCTCTCGACTTATATAAAGAAGTGAATATTCTAGGAAAGATATTTAATGAATTTGCACCAAAATTATGAATAATGTGAAGAATCTTTAATGCTTTAACACATAGCAGCCCATCACCTGGCAATGTAACTTCTGTAGTACGGAACTGTACCATTAAAACATGTATAAGTGAAAAAAACAACACAGCCGACTAAAATCCTTCCAATTCTCCTACTAAGAAAGACAAATGTTTTCTGGTTTACTTCAGGCACCTGTGAGCTTTCAATCTGTCGAATATGATCTAGCTGAAGTCAGCAACCTGCACTATGGTCGCAGCTGCCCAGAGAAGTTTCCCCAAGGGAAGCATGTTATTTCCCCAGTGGAGGAAGGATCTGTCATGGTAGACTAGCCATTACAAATGCTCTTTGTGAAATAGAAAATCAAGGAAAAATTGATCTTTCAAATTAGTCTTTTGGCCAATAAAATACAACAACTTGATCTAAAATGTTACTCAAGTATTTACTGTCTTTTACCCAAGTCTTACAGTCTATAATATTGTACTGAATTAAATTCAGTAAATATTTCTAGAATTAAATGACTATATGAATGGATAGAACATCATCAAATTGATGGATATATTGAGCTCTTTTGGAAATATATAGGAGCATTTAAAATTTTAGAAATGGAAGGAATGAAAGATGTATCACTAGGGAGACCACAATGCATGGTCTCCCAAACAGGTTTTATAGTAGCAAATATTAGGTCAGAAGGGACATCTGGACAAAAGGGATCGGTTGGCACTGTTTCAGTCAAACCAACACATATGATCTCCTAAGCATCCCATTCACCCTACCCAAGTCTAAAGCTAACGTGGTAAAGGAAAGAGAAAACAGAATCATTTTAAACATGATCTTATTTGTTAAAACATTAATAGATCTCAATGTGTGTGCTGCTTGGGTCAATCAAGGATCAGGCATTGACATGGATTTAGGAGTGCAAGTGGTTTCTTGAAGGGAGAAAGAGGATAATACCAGTGAATGATGAAGGAGCAGGGAAGACAGAATGGACAAGGAAAGCTTTCTAATTGTCTGTCAGATCTGACACTTGTGAAAAGAAAAGAACAGCATTGGTCACAATCATGACCATGTGACCACGGCGCAGCTCTAAGTCTCAGCCAATCCAGCTGGGAGCTCTGGAACCAAGGTTGCCCATTAAAGAAGAAATTTTGTGCCCCTGCTATGCACAGTCCCTGGCTTAGGCTTCTCAGGAATTGCTGGCCTCAGATCAAAAGAAGGCAAACAGGAAGATTTGCACGGTTTGTAGCTGAATGAAAAGATTTCTCTTGATGGAAAATCTGACTGGTGCATCTGCAATGGCTGCCTCACAGAATACAAACCTAATTGTCTTGGACAAATGAAGACACTGAAATTCACAGGGATCTTTAAAGCACAGGGCAGCTACTGGAACCTCAGGTTCTTGACTTTAGGGACATTGAAACATCACACTGGTATGTCTTCTTTACAGTAACTTTGGGCTAACAGAACTTTGAGATATTCCAAATAAGAAACTATGTTTGATCCCATAGCAAGCAAGAGACAGAGCTGAGAGGTAGACCCTGATCTAACTCACTCCAAAGACTAAGCAGGCAAGGTGGGGGAAAACTGATTCATGAAAACAAAGATCTCTTAAAGGTAACATCCAGACCTTAAGTCCACTAAGATGCTGCTCACCTTTTCTAACTCTTTCAGGCCAGACTAGTTTAGTGAAGGATGGGTATAAACACGTTTTGGATTGGTGGAAAGTAGTAAACTGTTTAGATATACCAGGCTGGCCAAAAAGGTTTGCTTGTGTTTTTCCATATGCTGCTATGGAAAAATACAAACAATCTTTTTGGCTAACCCAATATAAATGTCATTTCTCACTTTAAAAAATGGCTTGTGCCCTAATAGAGGGAATAATGTCCCATCAATCAGCCTCTGAATATTATAAACTAATGAAGGTCTCTCCAGGGTCTGGTTTTGGGGGACTCTTCAAACACCCACACATCTACCAGTATTTGTTTCATCACAGTTGCAGGAGGGTGGACAGGCTGTTTGCTTAAGACTTATTCCGCGTGGGTGAGGGAGGCAGTTGAGATTCTAAGAGCTGGCTGTAACTATGTAGTTCAACTCTACAGAGTTCATAGCTTGTTCACATGAGTGGATAGCCAGGGAACATCAGTACTAAAGATAGGGCAAGTAACGTGTGCATAAAGAAGATATACTTGTGTGTGTGTGTGCGTGTGTGTGTGTCTGTAAATAGAAGGTCTCACAGGAACTGTAAATAGGTTTCATCTTCAGTGCAAACTCAAAAGTATACTGATAAATAGTGACATTTTGGAGTTCTTATAAGAACTCTGATGTGAAATTCAGGTTTAGTAGGAAAGAGTGCTATACTTTATTAGTCATGCCTGCACAGGGACAGGAAGTGGGGTGGCAACATACATGCCATAAATTAGCACATATTGGTGCTACAGAAGGAAAAAAGAACTCGATCTTCAAAATGGGCACAGTTTATGTAAGGACATTTTGCTTTCTTTCACAATGTTTCCATTAGTTTTAGCTTGGTCCAAGCTGAGTTGGTGGGACTCTGAATATTCTACTCTGTATTTAACCAGAAAAATCTGCTTCCATCTCTTTGGAGTCATGGGCCTTACCCAAGATTTCCTTGGGAAATTTGAAGAGGGAATTCCATTGCTTTCTAATGAAAATACTTTTGGGGCCAACCCAATAAATAAAAATAAGGATTTTGAAGATGGCTGAACTAAAAGATCCTTTGTCACTTCCAGCTCTAAAACGTCAATACATATGGCATCCTATCTGAGAGCCTGGGGAGAAATGGCCCTGCTTTTTCTACCTGTTCAATATGAGATAGTTGGATGGCATCACCGACCCAATGGACATGAGTTTTAGCAAGCTCTGGGAGTTGGTGATGGACAGGGGAGCCTGGCCTGCTGCAGTCCATGGGGTCGCAAAGAGTCGGACACGACTGAGCAACTGAACTGAACTGAATTTTGAAATTTGAGGCAGTTGCAGGTGTGCTACCGTAGGTAAAGAACTGCTGACTCTTCATGAGTAGGGTCAGGTCTGGGAGGAGAGAGAAAGGAATTGAAGGTGCATTTGGTGTGTAAGACTGTGAAGAATGCAGCAGCTACTACAGGAGCTGTGTGAGATACTTGAGCAGAACTGCTGCACTGCACTGCAACCTGCTTTCCCCTTTGTTTCTCAGGTGCTGGTATCTGTATGGGAGATTTAAATAGAAAGGGGAGCTTAAATAGAAAACATTTTATACTAATATGATTTGACTTCCTTGGCAGTCCAGTGGTTGAGACTTCATCTTTCAGAGCAGGGAGCGCGGGTTCAATCCCTGGTTGGGGAGCTAAGATCCCACATGCCTTGTGGTCAAAAAAAAAAACAAAACAAAATATAAAACAGAAGCAATACTGTAACAAATTCAATACTTTAAAAATGGTCCATATCAAAAAAATCTTCAAAAAGAATGTCGAGGTGACTTTACTCTTCACTTATAAATGACAAGCTTCTCAGTATAGTAACTAGCATACAGTAGGCAATAAATATTTGTAAGTGAATGAGAGTATAATGAGTACTTGGTCTCGTCTGACTCTTTGTGACCCCCTGGACTGTAGCTCACCAGGTTCCTCTGTCCATGGGATTCTCTGGGTAAGAATACTACAGTGGGTTGTCATTCCCTTCTCCAGGGAATCTTCCTGACCCAGGGATTGAACTCAGGTCTCCTGTATTGCAGGCAGATTCTTTACCATCTGAGCCACCAGGGAAGCCCAATATATCTGAGTAGAAATCACATTCATTCATTAAGGCCCAGCTATTTCCCTTGAAATTGTGCTTCAGTTTAGAAGTGATATATACATTAGAAAAGGAAAAAGAGACTCCATGATTAGAAAAGAGTAGAACAGAACAGAACACAATTGAAGCAGAAAACCATAGGTTTATATTCCAAGTGGTAAATATTAGTGGGTGCACATATTCATCCCTGCCTTCCTTTTGATTCTGATTTTTTTCTCTGAACACGTGATATGCTTTGGACAGTGAGATGATGTCAGAGGCTTGGGAAAGCACTTGTGTGTCTCTGCTCATGGTCATGTTCTGCCGTTGCCCAGAGGGCATGCCCAGGCTTATGAGCTGGTAGATGGAGGATGCTGGCATAGAGTGAAGTCTCTTCAGTCATTCAAGCCAAGGCCATCGTAGATCAGAGACCGAAGAGTCAAACCCTAAGCGAGAGAGTGAATCCAGCCAAGACCAACAGAGATGCCTAACTGATAGCCCAGATGCATGAGCAATAAATACCCATTTTTGCATGCTGCTACAGTTCTGTGGTATTTGTTACACAGCACTGACATCACATAAGAATGCTAACACATTCTAGCTTCAAGATTACCACTTGTGATATCTTAAGCAAACCCTTTACCTTGTTGAGCCTCAGCTTATAAAAATAGAATATCTTCCCTTTTTGCTTCATCAACTTATTGTTGGTTAAACTGAATTAAACAACATAATACATGTGGAAATTCTTTGCAAAAAGAAAAAATGTGCTCCAAATTAACTTTATTATGACTTTTATTATAGAGCCACCACCATGTCGTCCTATCTCCCTTTGTATCTAGTGATGATCAGAAACTTGTCTTAATACCTTGTGCACATCCAGGACATTGTGCTCTCTCTCATCTGTGTGTGTGTGTGTATGTGTGTGCTAAATCACTTCAGTGCATCTGACTCTTTGTGACCCCATGGACTATAGCTCTCCAGGCTCCTCTGTCCATGGGATTCTCTAGGCAAGAATGCTAGAGTGGGTTTCCATGCCCTCCTCCAGGGGATCTTCCTGACCCAGGGATCGAACCCATGTCTCTTATGCCTCCTGCATTGGCAGGTGGGTTCTTTACCATTAGCGCCACCTGGGAAACCCCCTCTCTTATCTGACAGGTGGCAAACTGTGTGTGTGAGTATGACTCTCAGCAGAAGCAAACCACAGCTGTGGAGTTCCCCCATCTTCTAAGAGTCAATGACATTTTACCTGAGGTTGGAATTGTTGTCAACATCAGGCTGTGAATTGTTGCCAATATCAGGCTGTGTCAACCTGATCAGTAGGCATCAGTATTGTTACAGTAATTACATCTGGATCCATTTTGACCAGTCATTTCCATAATTTTCACAAAGGCCCCCTTTAAAATTATTTTTGGATGTTCAGTTCAGTTCAGTCGCTCAGTAATGTCCGAATCTTTGCGACCCCATGGACTGCAGCACGCTAGGCTTCCCTGTCCATCACCAACTCCCAGAGTTCACTCAAACTCATGTCCATTGAGTCAGTGATGCCATCCAAACATTTCATACTCTGTTGTCCCTTCTCCTCCTGCCTTCAATCTTTCCCAGCATCAGGGTCTTTTCCAATGAGTTGGTTCTTTGCATCATGTGGCCAAACTATTGGAGTTTCAGGTTCAGCATCAGTCCTTCCAATGAATATTCAGGACTGATTTCCTTTAGAATGAACTGGTTGGATCTCCTTGCAGTCCAAGGGACTCTCAAGAGTCTTCTCCAACACCACAGTTCAAAAGCATCAATTCTTCAGCACTCAGCTTTCTTTATAGTCCAACTCTCATATCTACACATGACTACTGGAAGAACCATAGCCTTGACTAGACAGACCTTTGCTGATAAAGTAATGTCTCTGCTTTTCAACATGCTGTCCAGGCTGGTCATAGCCTTTCTTCCAAGGAGCAAGCATCTTTTAATTTCGTGGCTGCAGTGATTTTGGAGCCCCCCAAAAGAAAGTCTCTCACTGTTTCCATTGTTTCCCCATCTATTTGCCATGAAGTGATGGGACTGGATGCCATAATCTTAGTTTTCTGAATGTTGAGCTTTAAGCCAACTTTTTCACTCTCCTCTTTCACCTTCATTAAGAAGCTCTTTAGTTCCTCTTCACTTTCTGCCATAAGGGTGGTGTCATCTGCATATCTGAGGTTATTGATATTTCTCCCAGCAATCTTGATTTCAGCTTGTGCTTCATCCAGCCTGGCATTTCACATGATGTGCTCTGCATATAAGTTAAATAAGCAGGGTGACAATGTACAGCCTGACGTACTCCTTTCCCAATTTGGAACCAGTCTGTTACTCCATGTCCAATTCTAACTGTTGCTTCTTGACTTGCATACAGATTTCTTAGGAGGCAGGTCAGGTGGTCTGGTATTCCCATCCCTTTAAGAATTTTCCAGTTTGTTGTGATCCACATAGTCAAAGGCTTTGGCGTAGTTAATAAAGCAAAAATAGATGTTTTTTGGAACTCTCTTGCTTTTTTGATGATCCAGCAGATGTTGGCAATTTGATCTCTGATTCGTCTGCCTTTCCTAAATCCAGCTTGAACATCTGGAAGTTCATGGTTCATGTATGTCAATGAGTTTAAAGACTCATTGTTAGACGGAGCTTCTGATCCACAGGAAAATATTCCACCCCCAAATTAATAAGATTTCAGGACCAAACAAAGCATATTACTGTTTCCATTAGTCTTTCAAACTGTCTTGTGAAAACAGGTACTATTTTATTTTTTTAGATTTTAAAATAGTGAAGTCCATTAGAATATTAAAAAAAAAAAAAAAACTCAAAATCTCCATTACTATTTCCACATAACTCCTTGGGGATTCAGCATTTGGGATCCAGAGTTGTTATGCAGTTTTTAACTGTCTCCTTTCAGGATTATACAGGACTATTTTTATATATAAGAGGCGTAAAAGAGAATCACTGAATTTTATACCTGCAAGGAATTTTAGAGATAGCTCATAATGCACACACAGAGACTAAGGTCCTAAGCTGTTGAACACTATTGGAAAGTTTACACAATTAGAGAACCAGTCAGAATTATAACTCAGGCCCTTTATTTCTTTCCATGCTTTAATGCCACTTTCAGAGACACCACAGAAGGCTCTTCCTAAAGTCTCTATTAGCTTGTATTTGATATTCTGCCAATTTAGAAATTTATTTGCTAAATTTCCATCTCTAATTACGGAAAAAATTAAAACAAACAAAAGCAAAATCAACAAGCATCCATAAATGATAGTCTGTGAACTTTAGTCTCTTAGGTATCATTTTCCCTCAGAATGAAAGAAGAATCTGACTTCTGAAATTCTAATAATCCTAATTTTCCAGATTTTATTTTTTTTATAGATTTTATATTTTTTTACCTTTGAATAGGGTTTTCTTCCTGAATTCCATTAAGCCACTCCCATTCCCCGACCGCATACATCAGCTTCTGTCTTTAGTTGGATTTTCTGGCTATGTATTTTTTTGGACACTCCAGCCATTCACTTGTCCCCTCACTCTCACTTCCATGAAAAACTTTCCCACAAATTTTCACTTGTGGGCAAGTACTGTCTCTCCAAATTCATTTGAGCCTTTCCAACTCTCTGGTTGATTTCTACAGCTGAAATTCCATGGCTACGTCCAGCACAGCTGATTTACAGCTAACATAGTCACTGTGCTCCTTTTCTGACAAGGAAATCGTCACTCCCCAGTGTCTCTGGTTTGAATCTTCTGCATAAGCTTTTAATAGTTGCCCTCTCCCACCCCATATATCTGATGTGTCAAGAAATTTTTCTTTGGCCAGACTCTGAACCATATGATTATCTACTCAAGATGAACCAGTGAAAAATTCCTACCTCGTTTTTCTATCTCTGGTTTCTGCCTCCTGCACCTCATCTAAAGCATTTCTTGCATATTAACCTGATGAAAACATTGCAGTATCATTTAGCAAACCCTGCTGGCTCTGACAGTAAAGAATCTGCCTGCAATGCAGGAGACTGGGGTTTGATCCCTGGATCAGGAATATCCCCTGGAAAAGGGAATGACAGCTCACTCCAGTATTCTTGCCTGGGAAATCCCATGGACAGAGAAGCCTGGCGGGGTCACAAAGAGTCAGACACGACTAATACTTTCACTTCCACCAAGGCTCAGATTGATATCTTATCTGTTTCTGTGTCTGAGAAGAGGAATTAAGAGCATGCATTTTCTGACCCCAACCACTTTGCTGTCTTATTTGCCACTGATGTAAAATAGCTAGTCATTGTCTCACGTAGTCAGCAAACTATGACACGCAGAGCAAATCTAACCCACCACCTGTTTTCCTGTGGCCCAGAGAGGCTTTTACGTTACTAAGTGGTTAGAAAAAAATATCCAAAAAACAGAATATTTTGTGCCATGTACAAGTTGTAGGAAATTCGGCATTCATAAAATAAGTTTTATGGTAACACAGTCATACTCACTTGTTTACTTATTATGTATGGCTGTTGTATGCTTCAGTGACAGAGATGAGGGACTTCCCTGGTGGTCCAGTGTGGCTAAGATTCTGCACTTCCAATGCAGGGGGCCTGGGTTTCATATCTGGTTAGGGAACTATGATCCTACATGCTGCAAATAAGACCTGACACAGCCAAATAAATAAATCAATATTTTTTTAAGAAAATCATAGAGATGAGTAGCTATAGCAGAGATCATATGGCCCCCTCAAAGCCCCAAATATTTACTATCTGGCTGTCAACAGAAAAAGTCTGCTAACCCCTTTATGTGTGCTGTTCTCTGAAAATATACCTCTGTGGCCATCTACACGCTATTTATCCTTGTTAAGGAAAATTATACAAAATGCAGAAATAAGAAAAAAGAATGAGTGCATGTCATTTTGATGTCAGAGTGAAGCATTGCCTGACAGCCCTACCCAATGATTATTTCATTTTCTAGAGGATGTACCTTTGTTTGACTCACTGTTTACTACTGATCATCAGGGCTCAGATTCTGAAGTTACATGTTAACTTATAAATATCTATTTAGGAGGAAAGGCTACTTCAAAAGATACAGTTTTATTACTCTGTAGGATATTAATTTTTCATCTACCAGGAAATTCCATGGTGCCTTGGACTTACTGTCTATATAAATCTCAGTTTTTTTAACTCCCTTTTGAACCATTTTTACCATTCTGCTGGTTCTCTCACTAATGATTTAAATTTTTGATACACACTCATTCTGCATTTGTATGAAGGTCATGTTTTTGACATTTTGAAAATTATATTTTGACCCACTGTCTGTGATTCCCCACACACATCTCAAATGTTGGCCTCTAGTCCCCTGTCAAATGGCACTTAATGTTGTCTTTTGTTGCTAACACTGGTTTAAATTGATCATTTTCACAGTATTCATCTTGTTAATGAACATATAATTTTTCTCATAGATCCTAAGATTTTTAAAGGTCAGTGAGTACATTTTTTTTTTAAGATTGAATTTTCAAAATGCTTTGGTTATATTAAAAACTCATTAAATGTTTGTGGAATGAATGAGCTTAAAATGCATTTAAAAGAAAGACTGTTATAAAAAAAAAAAAAACACTGTCATTCTTTGTATCAGAAGGGAAACAATAGAGAAAATAGTGCAGGGCAACAATACAGAGCCTTCTAAGTGTTTGTTTAGCAAATATTAAATAGGAAATTAGATAAGAGTTCCTAGGTTGCTGTGAATCAAAACAATGATAAATTGCCTGCATTTAGAGTATTCAGATTTCTTCTCTTATGTGGTAGCAAGAATCTTGTACATGATAAAGCAGGTCTCATCCACCCAATATAATTATCAGCTTCTTGTATACTGAACATTGATGCGGCTGATTCCCAATCTGCATACAGCATTGAGCTATGAATTTGCTCTCTTCTTTCTCCTTTATTTAGAAGTTAATCACTATGTAATGATTATTTTGCAGTGATTAACTTCTAAATAAAAGAAAACTAAGGCCTCATCAAATCCATAGCTCAAAGATACTTTACATTTAGTTGTCCAGGTATAGAACTAAATAAGGTAACCTTATATTAACTGGAACATCTAATATACCCTAAATGGTGTTTTCACAGGTTTGAAAAAAATGTAACTGCACACCTGATCTTAGAAAAATATTAAGGCATTGGCAAGCATGCAGAGGAGAAAAATTACTCATAATCCTACCTCTAAAACCATTCTCAGTTAATCTCCAGTGACAAGCCTTTGAAGTAGGCATTATCATCCTTATTTTGTTCATTTTGAACCCAAGAATCTGAGAAGCTATACCAGAGTACAGAAGACTGGCAATCTTGTCATAAACATGGGACAACTCTAAAGAACCATCTCAGCTTCACAGTTCCGAACGGGTGTCAGCTGAGGACTTCTGTGGAATAGCACCAGTGCCCAATTTCTGGCCCTGATCTGTGGATTAAAATATAAATGCTATGCCCTTTCCTTATCTCCAGGATACAGTGAGTAAGGATAGAAAGACATAATTTAAAAAAATACATCTGGAAAAAGAAGAATAAGGAACAGAGAGGTCACTGGTTTATGGAAATTCTGAAACACTGGCAAGCAACATTACAAAGATTCTAGCACTCCACCACCACAAATGGGGATGTCTGTAACATGGAGCTATGGCTTGAGAAGGACAATCCAATAGCAGTCTATACTTTTCTGGCCCACTCAGATCAGGAGTCAACAACTGCCTAGTTTTGACTTCATGGACCGTGAGTGGGAGTGATAGAACTTTTAGAAGTGAGGTGGGGACAGGCTCCTGGATACTCCATAGCTTGTCTAAGACCTAGGGGAAGGTAGAGCTACACAGTGGAAAAATTCCAACAGTTAGGATTGGGTCTCAGTTAACCAGAAACTCCTACCGCAATAAAATTTGAGTGAGTTCGGCACCTGGATATTGTAAATTGTTGTAGTACCTGGCATTACAGAACCCAGCTAGATACGGTCTGTGTGTCATACCAATGCATATAACTTTAATGTTCACAAAACATTATGTGTTATTAGCTCTGCTTTACAGATGAAAAAAATGGAGGCTCAAATGGATTAAATCTAATTTGACAAAGGTCCATGAAAAAGCTGAGAAGCTAGGACTGAAAATTATGTTTCTCCAAATAAAAAACTCATGCCATTTTCTTTATATCATGCTAGGAGAAGAAAGAAGAGGGGATGGGGAGACATAGAATTAGGAGAAGCAGAGTAGAGTTCAAAGGAGGGGGGTTCTATGCATGAGGATGCCAATGTAAAATATATACCTCCGTTAGGATGGTATTCTAGAAACCTTGAATAAGGCTCTCAGTGGAACGTTCTGTAGACTATAGATTATTAAACAGACTTGAAAATGAAAAGAAAGAGGGTTATGAACTGAGAGTGCAGCACTGACATATATACACCACCATGTGTAAAATAGATAGCTAGTAGGAAGCTGCTGTATAGCACAGGGAGCTCAGCTTGGTGCTCTGTGATGACCTAGGGGGTAGGATGGGGGTGGGTGGGAGGGAGGCTTAAGAGGAAAGGGATATATGTATACTTATGGCTGATTCAAGATGTTGTACAGGATAAACTAACACAACATTGTAAAGCAACTATATTTCAATAAAAAAAAAAAAAAGAAGAAGAAGAGAAAGAAAAGTTCCAGGTAGACAAAAGTTGATGCTGTCTTTTGGCTCTGAAGAAATCACTGTGCCAACTTACTCTTTAACCCATAGTAAATAAACCCACAGTAAATAAGCACACCCATTACCTCATCTCCTGATGACCTCAGCAACACTTGGTGCATCACCTAATTAGCATCTGTATGATTTTATTAGAATTTGTTCATATTTTTGAAAAAATCTCACAATTTTAGTAAATGTTGCTCTTTATTAACCTGGACAGTTTCCTCCCAGCATGCGTGGATTATTCCCATAGGCCTTTGCCCTCATCCTTCTCTATTCTTAATCCATATTTACTTTGAAAATCCTAATCCACAGAGTGAAATGACTGAGGCCAATTTCAAACAAAACTTTGTATTTGATGTGTATGAACATGGCTTTGGGCTACTTTCCTCAATAGTGATTCAATTTAACTGCAATTGTATTCCATTTGGAATCTCTTTGGGACACAGGTGGCATTTTGCTAAGACTTTTGGCAGCCCAGCCACATATAGTGCAGTTGATAGTACATACTTTCTGATGGAGAGGTTCATCAGACTATTTAATTGTACTTTCCATTGCTTGCTGCTGTGTACAGAAGAGCCAAGTAGGGAAGGTTCATCTTTTCCTATCTAAGGTGCTCATTTGCATATTTAAATATGCTTTGGATGCTCTCCCAGTTGTAGCTTAGTGGCTAATGTTTAAGCACATATTTGCATTTGAAAAAAAAAGTTGTGGAAAGAAGGAAAATATACATTTGATCAAAAAATGCTAATGAGAATTTAATATAGCTTCAACTTTTCCATTCCTGTTCAAAGTGTTAGCATGGCCTCTTGGCTAGAGAACTCTCTGTGGTTTGTTCTCAGTTCTGGGGACATCATGTAGGAACTCTATGTGTTTTAGAATCTTTAGCTACAGAATGATCCCTGGGGAGTTCACTGATGGAGGTTTGGCCTTAGTTCAGTGATTGGTAAATGGAAACCTTAATGTGAAGACTCTCCTCATGTTAGGCTACACCAACAGACCTACATGCCCTTTTCTTGCTCAACTTCAAAACAGAAGAAGGAGCCTCAGGAACAGAGACATCAGTGGTCTAATGGATGGGGAAACCTACATATCTGAAGCAAGGTCCTGGAGCAATACCCCAGTGTGTAAGACAGCTGGCAGGCAGGACAAGGCAGCAGTCTTCATTGGGGGAAGGGGGAGGGAATTTTAAGGAACTGACCTCAAAGTGGACTCATTAGTTACCAGGGAAATCAGTAGAGGCTACATTCCTCACAGCTTTTTTGATGGGAACAATCACCAGCTGGGGCAAGTATGTAGGAAAGTCAGTCACGTGCTTAAGATACAGGTGAAGCAGCACTGGTCAGGCAGGAGGTGGACAGAGAGCAAGACAATAGCCATCTTGAGTGGCCTGACCATACACTCCACCCCCTGAATATCATGCATGACCCTTACAATCTTGGTCTGCCCTTCTTTGACAATATGTCTGGAGTTAGGTAGGTAGGGGGCACTGTAACCAGATACCACAAATACAACACAGACAGCAGCAGCCAAAGAGTATAAGAGTAAGAGACCTCGCATGCTCAGAATAGTCATTTGACAGGATGTGGCCAAATTTTGGAGCCAAGCGCATATAGGGTCAATGGAAAGGGAGTCAACAGCAGCAGTGCCCTGTTTAGTTAAAAGGAAGGTAAGGCCACGCCTGGTTTTCACAAACCCACAGCCACCCCCATGGGGAAGGGAAAGCCCAACTTTAAAAGAAACAGTCTGGTGGCCAAACCAGGACTCAGCAGACACCGTATAGATGTGTCACCTCATGTTATGTTGAGGGCCATTAAGGGTGAACCCAGTAGGTCCTTTCAAACAAAAACCAGTTAATCCCATGCACTTCTGGATAGAAGCCAGCCTATTCCACTCCACACAACATACATAGCCCGGGGCGGGGGGCAGGGCAGCGGGGGGACTCATGGGCTGTCAGTTGTACAGTAACGCTTACTGAGAGGGTCCTTCTGACGTACTGGCATATGAGACCAGAAGATGGTGAGTCTTTTTTCCCCATTGTCAGCAATCCCCACATAGTCACATTAGGCGGGTCGATTTTTCATGGAACTATAGAGCAACATGACAGCAGCATCTCTCTGTGAGGCCAGTGTTGCCACAAACAGACTTCCTCCCTCAGACAAGGGATGAAATGTAAGAAATATAACAGGCACAACACAGGGGAGATGATGACCATTAAGCAAAATACAAGCAGTAACCACATTCTGAGATAATACCACACCTGCCTCTGGTTTTTGTCCTAGTCTGCAACACAGTTCAGGAAACTCAACTTTTTAATAAGAACATATCTAAAATCACATCTACAATGACCAATGACTAGTTCTACTTTGGATGTTTGAACCATAGCTACTCCATTTTGACTTTCAAATGCATTCCCTTCCTCAGTGGCCAAAGCAGATATACGGTACATGTTTGAAAGGCCATGAAACAGACTGCTCTGGTCAATAAAATTTAAGTAAAACCACATATAAGCCTGAATGATTTCCCCATACCTCAGTACATGCAGATTTTCCCATCAATTCCCCTTTTGATTGCAAATCTTCCAATAGAAAGCACTGATGATCAAAATATACATCCTTTGATGCTGGCCTGCTGGCTCCTACCCCAGGTTCAGATCATGTCCCTTAATACTAAGTCTCCTTTGTGTTTCCCTGGTCATTCATGTTGGGGGAAAATTAATCAGATCTCCTGAATAGGCTCAGAGGTATGTTAATGGGGACATACTTTACAGGCTATGCATTTTATCACTTATACCCACTGTCACACAAGCATTGTATATGGGCTTTTAGCAGCCGACTTAAAGCAAGCAGTGTTATACTTCATGAGTAGTCATACTCTGTGACAATTTCACTAGGTAATCTTTCCATCCAGAACATCAGGGCAAAAGTACTCCTAACACAACTTCATAAATACAGACCTCAACAAACAGAACTAGAATTTAACATCCACTGAAGCATAATATTGTTCTCTCTAAAATTACCTTCATCTCTACCAAATACAGTCAGTCCAAGCATTTCCTGACTGGAAAACTTAATGCTTTAGTTTTCCTTTCCTAAGCATGCAAAAGTAGGTAAACTGAGACCTGCTCAGCAACTAATGTTCTAATATTTTATTCTATTTGAAATGATCTATGTCGTCAATGAATTCTTTTCATTTAATTTAGTTTAGGGACTTCTCTGGTGGTCCAGTGGTCAAGAATCCACCTTGCAATGCAGGGGACAGTGGTTCGATCCCGGGTCTGGAAAGATCCCACTTCCCACGGGGCAAGCTCTGCAAAAGAGCAGCCAGCACAAGAGGAGCCGGTGCACCTCAACTAGAGAAAGCTCGTGCAGCACTGAAGGCCCAGTGCAGGCATAAATGAGTAAATAAAATAAAAAATTTTAAAAGCTAAAAAAACCCAGTTTAGTTTCAAGTTACCAAAATCTGGACAGACTGTGTTAAACATTCACAAAAGGTAATTATTTCTATAGAGTTTACCTAAAAGTTCTTTTTTTTCTCCTTTACTCTCAGAGATCATGGAAGATTCAAATTCCAGAGAGCCCAGGTAGACAATTTACATCTCAAAGGCACAAGAGAAGTACCAATTCCTTCTAGAAAGCTAGCTTAACCAATTACAAAAGGCGCACTTTGAAACAACAGCAGAGCCATTAGAGGTCTTTGTTCTCCAGACCTGTTTCGAGCCCTCCAGCAAGCTCCAATCACCAGGGGGCCCCACAGACCAGCAGACAGCCACCCTGGGATTTCCTCTAACTTGTGGGATCACCCCTACAGCTTTGGGGCCCCACGAGTTAGTGGTAGGCCACCCCAGGATTATACCCGCAACTTTCTATTCCCCGCTCAGTATTTCCCGACATCTCGGCGCTCATAGGAGTTTCCTCCCTCTCCTGACATTTGTTGGGCTGTGCCCCGTAGGCTACAAGGCCTGCACTTGCTTAGCTTTAAGGCAGAAGAAAGAGCCCAGAGTCAGCAACACAGACATCAATAGTCTAATGGATGGGGGAGCTTACATGGCTGAAGCAAGGTCCTGGAGGACACCCCAGAGTATGCAGCAGACAGCATCGTGGCAGTCTTCATTCCCCAAGGGAAGGGGATAGAGCCAGTTAGAGGGCAATTGACCTCAGGTGGGCTCATCAGTTACCAGGGAAACCAGAAGAGGGCATGCCCCTCACCGCCCCTTTGATGAGAACAATGGCCAGCTGGGGCCTGGGGCAAATATGGAGGAAGGTCAGCCCTGTGCATAAGATACAGGTGAAACAGGCATTTGTCGGGAGGTGGGTAGACAGATAGCAAGAGAACAGCTATCCTGAGTGGCCAGACTATAGAATTTTTATTTATCTGTGGCAGGACTATCCCTGGGGACTTTGCTGATAGAGGTTTGGCCTTAGTTCATTACTAGTAAAATGAAACCTTAATATATGGCCTCCCCTAGCTAGCTGCCTGTTCTCCTGTAAGCAGAGTGAGTTTTGACTAAGAAAGAACCCTTATGGGCTGGGAGAGGAGAAGGAAGAGATTTTCCTCCTGTACATTTTGTTACATTTAAATTTAATGGTATTCGTGACCATCCGAGATTAGACAGTTTTGTTTAGATACTGTCAGGCCTAACATGTCCATTTCCATTGGTCTTATAACCACAACTGCTTGAGTTCCTAAATGAGCTCAGCAGAAGAACTCCCCAGCTGATCCTGGTCAATTCACAAGAATGATAGCAGAAAGTTTATTGTTTCCAATGACTGGCTTTTGGGGTAGTTTGTTACGGTAGCAATAGAGAGCTAAATCAATGCACTTCTCTTAGGTCTCTTTCCCCAAGCCTCTCATTTCCACTTCTTTCCTTGCACATCATGGTAAGGTGAGAGGTGAGAGACTATTGCACTGGTTCGTACTCCAGCTTGTGGACATTACATATCCTTCTTTGGCCTTCTGCTGCCCACACCCCCAAGAACCATATAGACTCTGAGTAGCCAGATATAGCACATCAAGTACATAAGCTGCGAGAATGTTTTAGTTTTTCTTATTAGCTGATTTGGTGACATACTTAGAGATTAAAGAATAAATGCTCTTAAATACAACCTATTGAAGTCCTTCCTGGACCACAGTGATAAACTACAAGTCAAAGATGTTTTGAACAATAAAAAAGGTGGAATGAAAAGTGACTACATATATTTTCATTTTACATTAAGACAACCTGAATTTTAAAATGTAATCTCCAACTTGCTTTCAATAATACTAGCTACCCTTTATTTATCACCTACTATGTACTATGCCTTCTATATATTACTTCTAACCTGTATTCACAAAGACCCAGCTACATGGTCTCCCTTTTCTTCCTCAACACACCAAGCTCATTCCTGCCTCCACGGCTTTGTATTAGTCTGTCCTTTGGACTCAACTGCTGTTAATGCCAGGTCTTTTCCTGGTTATCCCCTTCTCTTGATTCTAGGTTCAGCCATAATTTTATTTCTTCCAAGTAGCCTTTCATAGCCACTCTATAAATTAACCTCCTCAAGTAGTCACTTCCTATCACATCCCCTTAGTTTATATTGTCATTGCATGATATTACTGTCTGAAATTTTCTCATTGATTCGAAAACTTGCTGTATATGTCACCTTCAAACAGAGTAAGACCCATGGGTCAAGAATACTGTCTCTCTGATTTTTTATTATGTCCCCAGCAACTAGAAAGATGTCTGACATTAATGAGTAAATGAAGCAAGGAAGAAGGAACTTTCACAACTCACCTTCAGAAAAGGTATTATTGTCCACTTGTATTTCAGATGTGGAATTCAGGGGTAAAAGAGGTCACATAACACGCTCAAGGTCTCTCAACTTAAAGTAAATGATTTGTCTGTTCTTCAGCCTATCCTGCTGTCCCCTCCAGGGCTTCCAGGTGGTAAGGTTAGCAAATAAACAACTCTGTCTTAAAGGGGGTCTAGAAAAGACCAGAACAGATGACCCGAGCAGAGTAAACAGTCGTTCTCCGCTGCTAGAATCTCAAAACAGGCCCTAGAACATTTCTCTGGTGCATTTTTCCTATACATTTTAAGAGGTAAATGAGGTCTTTAAGGTTTAATTAAATTATTAAACATCATCAGCTCAAATCAATAGGTCTTAGTGGTGTAATGATCTTATTTAACCAAAAATAACATGTGACCAAGAGTTGAAAAATAAGGTTGTCTTCTGAGACTGAATGTAGACAGAGAGCTTAACGAGATCAGCTGCCCAAAGCAGATATTGACAAATGGATGGCTGAGTTCTGTTAACACTAGTATTCCAGAGAGCCAGAACAAGGCATGGCTGTCTTATCTTCCTTAAAGCGGACGATGTAACAGGAGGCTAAGGGGCATCTGAAAGTCCAGAAAAGGGAAAAGTCAGTAGTCAGAATTTATCTGTCTAGTTCTGTGTAAGGAAGAAAATGGCCAGGATAGAGACTTTGCCTAACAGCTGTATCTCAGAGGTGGAGACAGGTGTATCAAGACATTAAGTTCTTTCTACTAATTTTCCTCTTTATGATTCCACATTGGGCAAACCAATTTTAGTTATGATTTGACTTTCCTACAAGGTGATAAGAACAGTCTGTCCACTATTAGTAATTGTCATTTGCATTGAAGACAGTGTCTTACACACCCGATTAGCATGAGTCTGTACATGAGAGCAGGATCTTTCATAGGTCTGTTAACAGATCTTGACTTAGACAACGGGAGATCATATTTTCAGACCCTTAGACATGAAGGCCCATTGAAGTGCTGTCCCAGGGGTCCTGCCCTAAGCTGACTCCCTGAATGTGTTGACACTATCATAGAAAAGTTGGAACTTGTATATACATGATCATCCACCAGCACTGGAACAGAGATGCTTAGAATATTAGAGGAAAAAGAAAATCACTTATGCCCTCTGGGTGTGTGTGGAATGGAGCAGTTAAAGTTCATTTTTGTCTTCCTTTTTCTTTAAAGACTGAGATCAGAGAGATGGGATGAAAAGGAGGACTCTATGTTGTTAATTTAGCCAAATTCTTAGACGAATCATAAGAAAAAAGTAGGGTGTGTTAATATATTTGAGTCAGTAGGACAATTGTTGGGGGTGGGGAAGAGTAAGACATTAAGGGTCAACTTCTATAGGTTAAGGTTTCATTGTTATTTTCATTAGTTTAGATGCTCTTTTTCTTTTACACAAAAATGTCTGTAACAGTTTTTGGAGTGACTGCATCCACCCACTCTTGATTTGGACACTTCCCTCCTGGGTGTGACCTAATACAGTAATAACTGCACAGTTTTATACAGATGCTAAAAATATAGAATAACTATGCATCATTAAGAAGTAGCAATACTTACCATTGGTATAGGAACGTCTGTGATACACCCGAAATTAGGTTTTCATTTTAATGCCCTTGGCCTCTTGAAAAGGAAATGTTTTACAAATTAAAAAAAAAAAAAAATTCTGCATTACTTCAGCAATTTTCCCACCTCCCATAGTGCTGTAGGCATGAAATCTCATGTCCAAAAAATGTGATTGTTTTTCTGGTTTTCTTGTCACAAGTCTTTTCCCAAGCAAAGAAGGTTTATTTTCAGTTCCCACATTTTTTCTTAATCAAAAGTTTATAGACTACTATGTAGCTCAGGGAACTCTACTCAGTGCTCTGTGGTGACCTAAATGGGAAGGAATCCAAAAAGAGGGGATATGTGTATTACATATAGCTGATTCACTCTGCTGTACAGTAGAAATTAACTCAACAAAATCAAGTATACTCAAATAAAACTTAATTAAAAAACATTAAAAAATAAATTCATTATTTAACTCCTAAAAAAGTTTATAGAAGTTTCTGAAAACCACTTACTGGATAATACTTATAAGAGCATGTATGAAAATCTACACATCTAGGATTATTGTCTTCTTTAATGATCCAGCCTCCTATTTTAATCTTCAAGAGACATTTCAGCTTTGGAAATACTTCTTGGTTTCCAAACCACCTCACAATCACATGTATAGATTTCAAAGCAGGGCATTTAACTAAATACAGGTACATGATAAGGAGATATATATGTATGTTTATGTATGTATGTGTGTGTATATATATATATATATATATATATTCTGAGAATGTAAGTTTATGTGTGTGTAAATATCAGTACGCCATTTCCATTTTTTGTAAATATGTTCTTTCTAATAAACCTTATAACTTTTTTAGCCCAAGACATACATTACCTAATAGCCAAGTACATAGAGAACTTTTTATAAATGTAAGAATTTTCTTTATGTATTAGCTTTGATGTCATAAACATGTAATAAGAAGCATGGCGTGCTATTAAATTGTCTTATTGTTCTTAATTTTAGAAATAAATATAACTTTGAAGAATGAAGAATAAAAGTTTTCCTAAAATCAAAACACTCTTTATATTTTTCTTATAATAGATATATATTCTTGCATCAAATGCCAAACCACATTTAGATAATTATTTTTAGCATTATACTCACAAAAATGGATCTTGCTATGGTTTTTAAGATCTACTGGCGTTGATTAAAAGAAGTTTGCATACGCAACTTATTTACATTGCTTTATTTCTGTTGTTGTTGTTGGTATTGTTCAGTTCACACAAAAAAAGGTACTTCAAGTCATCATATCCTTGCATTTAACCAAGTGAAAGAGTCATCTTGAAAGAAAACATTTTACAAACTAGACACATACCCTGTTTATTTTCTCTGAAAAATGCACTCCATAAAGCAAGTCCATTTTTTAAACTTTTCCCAATATTATACAAAAATATTCTTATGCAAGTAATAAATGTATCTTTAAACATCCAACTTTTTTGAAATTTAAAGCAGTCACACCAAAAGTTATCATTGTTAACTTTTAATCTAAACATAGAACACCTTGTGCTTATATAAACTGCTGTTATCATGTGCTCATATACTCTTTACATGGATCTGGCAAATATACTCTGCCATTATCCATTAAATTATGTAAAAAAGTATAATCAGTGCAGAACTTGCCTATTTTTAAACAATGTTCTTTAACCATCCTCATCTATATTTGTTATATATAATTTCTTTTTGGAAAAAATTTTAAGGCAAGTGCAATCAAAATTACAAAATCACTATATCTATTGCTAACATATGCAGCATTCATAGTGAGTGAGTGATCTCCTTCCTTTGTTAAAATGAAAGTACAAAATGCTAAGTAGGTTATACTTACTAGAGCCGATTATGTAGTCTTACCTATTAAGTAATTAAGTCTTTAGAGATAACACAAAAGTATACTTCTTTAAAGATCTTTTAAGATATCAACACAAATGCTATACCAGCAGCAATCTGCTATCCCCTTTCTGTAATTTGTTGTTGCATGTCCAGTTTTCTCATGAAAATACGCAGCAAGTTATTCAGATGCCCATTTTGAAGATGACTATGACTACAAGGTCACCTCGAGGCAAAGAATACTTAAGGTGCAGTACTCATAAAATCCTCGGTTGTAAGTTCACTTAATTCTATTGTGTTTCTATTTCACTTCAGTGATGGCCTGGATTCTGTAAAGTAAGAGAAAACTAAAAAAAAAAGAAAGAAAGAAACTTACCAGTAACTGTATCTCTAAAGTTAGGTTTTGCTGAGGACATGTTATTTGCTCAGGACATAATTTAAATGGAATCTGAAAAAATAAGTTATTTCACAGCCCTGGAAAAATAAAATTGACTAAAAGATAGGAAACTCATGGTAATAACTTTGGGGCTTTCATAGACTTTTCTTACCATAGTTGCTGAGTGCAATGCCTTTCCTTGTTTTTTAAATAAATAATTCCGGGCTACAATGTAATGGAAAAAGTAAGAAATGGAAACAATCACAGAATTTTTATGGGAAAACAAGAATGAGCTGACCCTCTCCTTTAAGATAAAATGCATCTTCTCGGAGAAAAGTGAGTTGAACAGAAATGTGAGTATTTATTTTTAGCCTGTGCCAAAATGATTCATTGGGTCATTTCCTGATGGAGTGCATTATCTTGGTAATTCTTATAAGTCTTTATCTAATGTAGCCCATATATTGATTAAGGTTATTTAAATGTAATGCCAGTGTGCATTTTTGATTAGATTGCACATACCTTACACACGCACACACACTAAATACTTCATGTTGTCCAAGTCGACTGTTTTGAACTACTGTTGTCCAGAATGCTTTCTAAAAAGAAATCCAGCTTAATTGGTATATTATCTCTTTCAGTTCAGTGTAGAAATAAAAAAGGCTATATTGCGCTCAATAAAATTCTACTGTTGAATATGATTTTTTTGGATGTTCTAGTGTTATAAAAGATGTTAAGTGGGCCTATAGTGGCTGTGTAAGTCACTAACACATGAAAAGTGGGAAAACTGAAACCAATTCTCTAGGAACTCTTTGATGTGGCCACTCTACAAAGAATATATAAGCATATTTTCTTTTAACTAACAGAAGCCGTGTCCTTGAAATTTGCACTTAGGATGAGTGATGTGATTTGTTTGTGAGACTCAGATATCAAATAGGACATTTCTTCTTAAGAAACAGAAACTGGCAAACTCATCACTAATACTCGTTCCTGGCATAACACAGAACATAAAGACCAATGCTAGCCTAGTGAGATAAATCTATGTGGCTAGAAATATATTGTTAGAATAAGTGATTGAGGTGTGAAATACAGAACCAACTGGTTTGTCATTGTTGTGTAGGTTGTCATTTTTCTGAAATGATGAGAGATGATGCATTTGATGGATCATCTCACATAGAATTAACTAAATTTATTGTCACCAAACCAATATAGTCTTGAACTGTATGTCATTCACTGAAATAGGGTTCCCCAAATTACATGCTCATAAACATTTCCTGGAATTTAATTGTTTTGTAGTGTGAGCCAATAATCTATGCTTTTAAGAAATGCTACAAGCAATTCTTATGTTAAAGGACATTTGGGAAAGTCTTCATCAGAGCTTATCTTTCTATGAATTCATTGTTAATGTGAGGAAAATAATTTTTAATTAAGTCTAAAAAATTTAGCACATTTTATATTGATGTATTTATTTTCACAACCAACATCTTTGGTATCCCTGTATAATGCTATTTTTTTCTTCCTTAACAGAAAGAGAAGTAACAATAGATGTGTTTTTTTTAGAAGGAAGGTGTTTTTATTTAATGCTTACCTATTAATTAATTTTTTTTAAACTTTATTTTTAAACTTTACATAATTGTATTAGTTTTGCCAAATATCAAAATGAATCCGCCACAGGTATACATGTGTTCCCCATCCTAAACCCTCCTCCCTACAATGGTATAATTACTTTTTTGAAGTCATATATTTCATGACAAAGTTGCTTGTCTTGACTAGTTCTTGTGTGTGTGTCCTTCTTTTTGAGAAATTCTCACATAAACTGTTCTTCTATATAGTTCAGCTTTTCTCAGGGCTTCATTGGTGAGTTCTGGTGAACAAACTGGGAGGAATTATTAAAAGAAAGACCCAGTTTATGGTGACATTCATCCACTGCAAACTTTAATTTTGTATTCGAAAGAGTAACACCAGTTGTAATGATAGAAACAATAAACCCTATACCCTGTGTTTCTCAAAGAGGGGAGGTCCTTGGGCTACCACGTTAGAGTTACCTGTGGAGCTTAAGTAATAGATTCTGAACTCCACTCTCCTACCATAGGCATTCAATCTGAATTTCCATTTTTAACTAACTTCCCAAGCAACTGTTCTGAAGTCTAAAATTTGAGACTCATCTGTTTGGCTCCTATAGTTTTCAACTGTTGGTTATCTTATAGAATCACCTGGAGGGTATTAAACAAACAAAGCAATGGACTAACAATAGGGACAAACTGGACTAGTTTCATCCAAAATCTCTGGGACTTTGGGACGTTTCAAATTTCCCTGGTGCACCGAGGTCTTAGAATTATTACTAGCAGGCCCATTAGAAGGATGCTATGAAAGAACCATTCCACTCCTCACCAAACCTTTATATCACAGTATCAAGCATGCCAAAATCCTAATCTAATACATTAGAACATTTAGCAATAATTTTCCCATTTTATTGAGGAAAAGCATGCTGAGGCCACTGAAGGAAGGATTTTCATTCCGTGCTTGGTCTTCCTTTGAAGTTCATAGTTGTGTAAACAGTTCTTTATTTGCCAAAGACAATTGAAGAACTTCATTGTTTAATGTAAACCAGCTACTGATTTTCATAGTTTTATAGTTCTGTTTGTCATATACATGGGTTTTTGACATGTTATTCTGCTCTCTGATTTTGAGGATGTTCTTTTTTATTTCCCAGAAGTTGGAAATTGGACTGCCTTAGCAGTTTTTCCATAATCCAGTCATTCATAAACCATTTTGATGACTTTTGCCATATATCACCTTTCCTAGGCTATTATTTACCTATGTTTTTGTTTAATCATTTACTATATATTATTCTATCTGAAACAGTATCCACAAAGTTGTTTGATCTACTACTTAAGTTTTTTTTTTTAATTTTAACACATTTTAAATCAAATACATAACTATTCAAACGAAAACTTCCCTCTGTGTACCATCTCAAACCAACATATCACTGGAATAAAAATCCCTAATTTGGGCAAACAATTGGCTAAAGTATTCATCAAATTTAGATGTTCTTTATCCTTCAGAATTTCACCCCACCCTCCTCCATACACATCAGTATCACTTAATCAACGAATTTGCTTGCATTACTCTACAGGCATACATACATGATAAAAATCCCACAGCAGTAAGTGATTGGGTTACTACTATTTTAATTTTCTGAATATTTGCCTTATTGTATGTTTCTATTCCAGTAAATGAGGATCTGATATCAATTAGGAGTCTTCTAGAAATAAGAAAGATGTTTCATGAGTATCAGTCTTTTAACCAGTTGTTAATAATATGAGTGTAATTCAAAGTTTCTGATAATTTATGTGTGTATGTGTGTGTGTGTGATGCACACACATAGTCCCAAATGTTCTTCAACTATAGAGTTCTCTCCTGGTATTTTTAATAATAGGTCAGGTCCTATGACTCCCAATTTAAAATATAATATATAAAATATACACTGAGTCATAACTCATACAACATTTTACTTTCTCAGTAGAAGTTATTTTTTTCACACTGAAAAACCCTATTGAGGTAGAAATGACTTTATGAAATTTTAAATTTATCAATTACTTTGACATTCAATGTGAAATAATCTTAAGTTTTAAAAAATAATACTTTCCATTTTTCATAATAATTTATCTCTGCTTCATGTTTAATAAGTGCTTCTTAAAAGTCTGTGCTAAGATATGAATTTTGCTGAAACAGCCCATTTATTCTAAAAGGTTTATGGTTATTCACTTGTTATCCTTGTGATGGAAAGATTTACCACTTTTCCCCTCCCCCAAATAAATAAATAACAATTTTATTTATCTTTAACATAAAATGAAAAGGGCAAAAATATTTCCTTTTAGGAGTAAGTATGCACGAAAACTAGGTGGAAATCGAGGTGAAAAAAAAGAAAAGAAACACTGATTAAAGATGCTGATCATTTTAAAATATTACCTGAGGGGACTTTATTTCAAGGTCCTTATGTGCACACATGCTCAGTCGCTAAGTCGTCTCTGACTCTCTGTGATCCCATGGACTGTAGCCCACCAGGCTTTTCTGTCCATGTGATTTTTCTAGGCAAGAATACTGGAGTGGGTTGCCATTTCCTCCTCCAGGGGATTTTCCTGACCCAGGGATCGAACCTGTGACTTCCATGTCTCCTGCTTTGGCAGGCAGGTTCTTTACCACTGAGCCACCTGGGAAGCCCGTCCTTATGTGAGTGGTACCTTAAAAAGAAAGGAATAAAATACCTGGGGATCAAGAAGTAAGGAAAAGAAGCAGCAAAGAAGATTTACATGTTATCATCCCTTTCATTTCTGTTCCTCAAAGGATTGTATGAAATAGATGAAAGGAAAATGCAGAATTTAACCTTGAAAAGATCATTAACATGATAATAACTTTTAAGAGATTGAATTTGTGACTCAAATTTCTCAAAAATTGAGAAGTGAAGAAAATAAAGAAGGATTGTAAGTGAACTTGAGTTTTAAACAAAGTTTTTCTTTTTGTTCAGCCAGTTGGCCATTTCTTAAGTCCCTTTCTCCATAATCTTAATATGAATTTTGTCTAAGAATTATAAGCATATACAGACATAAACAGAGAGGGAAAGAGAAATATAACAAGAGTTGTCAAATTAACGAAGGTACTTACATAGGTTCCAACAACACATTATTTAATTTATTTTCATCTATGATCAGGTAGAAACCAGAAGAAACATATGTAGCTTAATAAATAATTTAATTTCTTGAATTTCTATGTAACATATAAATTTATTTTTACAGGATATATAGAGAGCATACTCATAGAGAGCAACAGACTTATGAAACGACTATAAAACACAAATTATAATTCAAGTTTAAAATTTCTCATTTTTACACTTGTATTTGTCTATTGTCCTATTGCTAGTCAAAGCAAAACCAAATATATAATTGTAAGTATTCTAAGAAAAAAAAGAGCGCCTCCATCACCTACGCATGTTACATACATTCTAGATTGTACAAAATCAAAGAGGGTAGGCAAAACTAAAGGGAAACACTATGAAAAATGCACTTTTTACTGACTGTTGAACATATTTGAAAGCGTCTGAGTTTAAAATTTGATTTGAACACCAGCAGAGGAAAATGACCAAATTCATTTTCCTATTTGGGTTCTCTCAAACTCTGAAAATGTAAAAGTTTTTACAATTTAATAGCAGATTATATGAACATATCTCCACTACTTCAGTGGAAAAAACACACTAAGGATTCTAGCTACCAGGAGCATATGTTGCGAGGAATATGGACAACTGTCCACGTTTACTAACAGAAAGATGTCTTCATCCCAGTTTAGAATTAACCTAAAACACTCACATCCAATCTCCCCAAATTTAGACTCTCATTGACTAGTAAGGATAGATCCAAATTACTTTGCCACATGTTCATGCACTATGTAATATGTCATTTTACATTAAATCTTTTTTTTTTAATGACCAGCATGCCCTTTGAAACTTAAGGTTATCTGGACTATGAAGACTGAAATTTACACAACATCAATATTACATGTAAGAGTCTCAAGTTCATGTGCAGTTCTTCGATTTCTACTCATTTAGTAGTGGAGGAAATACAGTGTAATGACTTGTCTTTGTTAGAAAGAGAAGATTTTCCAGGCTGTGGGCGCTGGGGGATGTATTGTGAAGGTAGTGAAGGTAGTGAATGGTAGAAAACCAACAGTGCCTTACTTAACTTATTTCAGTGAACAATTCAGAAACGTGTTTGTCAGTGGGCTCAGAGACTTTAGAGGGGCACTTCCTAAAGGGCAGAAGGAAATTTTTCTTTTTATGTCTCTTATTTGTAGAGATGTTTTGTGTTCTGAGCCTGGAAGGAAGAAATACTTGATGGAAAAATCAGAGCTGAGTTCTTTCTTTTCAGTCTGGGCATTTTCTATACATGTGACTGAAGTTTGATGATGACAGAACAGAGAAGATTAGGATTAAGTCATCATCATCATCATCATCACCATCATCGACCTCCTTCTCTTTACTCACACTGAGTCAGGTCTTACAGTTCCTTGTGACAGTATCTTAATTAACATAGCACCAACTTTCATCTTGCTGCCCACCAGGAGCAAAAAGTAAAACTTGAAATAACTACCATGTCAGTTCATTCTCAAAATTCTTCATATTGCCCCAAAGTTATATCATAAATCCTGAAACTGGCATAAACTCAGTTGCTGAAAACCAAGTATATAACCAACTCTAAATCTTGGCATAAGAAAACCAGGTCCCTTTGGAAAAACATGTCAAATGGTTGTTTGTTCTACTCCTGCACTAAGTTATTTCTTCTTAATTTTGTTGTAGGAAAACAAATCAACCCAGAAAAAAGTTTAATGACATAAGGCATCATGCCAAATTGCATGATTTCACATTCCCTACCCCTCGGTTATCTTTTGAGTAAATTAAGAAATGAATAAACTATCAACTCTCATTTATTTGGATGTGAATTACTTGGTCATCTAAGTTTTGCCTCACTATAAACCAAGTCTCCCACAAAGTTGGGTCATGTTGGAGCAATTGCCTCTGTTAAAAGAACAATAATCATTCCCTGAATTTTCATGAATGAAGGTAAGAAATAGTAGCCATAACAGTGCCTGCAAGATACGTGGTTTATCTCAATGTCAGTTTCTGAGAACATGCTTTATATCCAAATATCATAGCTTTTTAGGTGATGGATGTCTTTGAGACTTACATCCCAGAAACACAATTTTGTACACTTTCACAATTCTGTCTGGAATTTCAAGTGTTTCCTTATTTCCTTTAATCAGTCTTACATACTTAAGGTGTCCTTAAACCCACCTTTAAGGTCTATTGTTAAGGATAATGCAAATTTGACTGTTGGTTGCTTTCTTTGTTCAGAATAATAAAGTGGGAAGGGTTAGTGATAAGGCAAGGAGTAGCTCTGCTTCCATTGACAAGCTGCTCCTTTTAGGGAACTCAGTTGCATCATCATCTCTTTGTAATAACTGTATATGTTGTTAAAAAAATTCTTTAGTAATAGGGAATATGTGTCTATAGATATAATTTCTAACCCATTTAATAATGGGAATAATGATCAAGTAAGTTCAGATCAGAAACAGTAAGGAATTTTCTGCTTCTGTGTCTCTATGTTCTCTTAGTTCCAGTCTGTCATTTTACTTGCATGGTATCAGTGATCTTTGAATTTCAATAAGCTTTCTTCTGGGACTAATGATATAAACTAAATTAAAACAAGAAAGAAACTAAGCACAAGATGAAAAATACTTCTTACAAAAAGGAGAACTAGGGCATCCAGAACCTGAAAATAATTGACAAATATACGAATGAATGTTTTCTTAGAAGTGCTGATCTTAATTTACTTAAGTGGTACCTGTCAAAGTTAATGACTATTCTAGGATAAACAAAACTTACTTGGCATTTAGGGTCAGCTCTCAGTTAACATCTGTTCTTGTTATAAAATGCTAAATAGTAATGAAATAAAGAAGAAGTATTTAGGTATTTAAGTCCATAGGGTTCAAATGCATATACTATGAAAAAAGTAATCAACACAAAATAGTTGACTGAAACAATCAGGGGTTTAGCTATAGAAATAGAGTAGGTTCAGGTATCTTAGGTTATTGTGTCTCGGATTTATTTCATATACTTGATCTTAAATCAGCTGGCTGCGTGAGACACAAAATCCTTCTCTGCCCACAGAAGACCTAAGGAACGGATTACAAATTAAATAATCAAAGATTTGAGCACCAGTATAAAGGGTAGGACGCTCATAGGCAGCAAGTAGAGGTTACATTAAAAAACCAGGTGGACTTAGGAATCCGTAACATGTCACTTGCAGTCTGAGTAGCAAATGATGAAAAACAAGCAATACCAAACATCATACATATCCAAGTCCAGATGTCCATTATCTCCCTCAGCTTGGCTAACAAATTCACACTTCCAACTGTGTTTTTACAACTAGAATATTCTTATCCCCCACAGCCCCCAGAGAAAAAAGAGAAGGATGAAACCTAAGCACTAGGGAAAATACATTTTTTTCTCTCTTTATTGTGAATTCTAACATAACTTTTGTTAAACATAGAGCACGTGAACATATGACAGTTTCCTTCATTTGTTCTCACATGTAGCTGATAGAGGAATACTCGGGAGGAATGTTTCTAAAGCCATAGAGAACTTCTTCTTCCATTGATTTTCTAGAAATATGACAAAGCATTAGAGGAAAAAGAAAAGCATTTTTAAGTTGTGAGAATATCAAATATTACCCATCAACCCCTGAATCATGCTATTCAAAGTGCTTAAATCTACACTAAAAATAGAACAAAAATGTACTCCCAATGCAGCTAAATTAACACCTATGGATGCCTAAAATATGACTGTGGTCTGAATACTTCCTCTACATTTATTCCACACTTCCATCGTGCATTTAAAAAAATTAAAAACAAAAACAAAAACAAACAAAGAAATAAACCAGGCCATTGTCATGTTTACAGTTTTCTGAGCACTGGGGTAATCTGGAATCCAGTCCAGTGAGGTCACTGCTACCAGTCCCTGACAGGTGTCCATATTATAAACAATGGCCTTCTTGAATTCTGAAAATAACCCAATGTGCAAAGCTGACCTTAAAGTTTATGTGTCCTTGCAGCCTCAGTTCTGGTTTGTGAAAACATGACACAGGTCCAAGGGGAGCACGGGAATAAAAAGAACAGATCGTGGACAAGGACCCAGGCAAGTTGTCAGGGAAATAAGCATTTTGTTTTAGCAAATAAAAACCAATGCACATCCTAAAGCTCCTTTACCTTGTCACACAAACATGAGATATTCGCAGCTTTACAAAATTCTTATAATCATCTCTCATACATTTGCAATTCAATTTTCCCCTCACCAATGAACTCTACTGAAGGTTACATTTTTTTGTGTGTGGCCAACTCATACCTTAGTATTGTGACCAAAACTGTAGAATTGTTTTCTCATTATATGGTGGTAGGAATAAACCAAACATATAGTAGTCACTACACAAGCCCACGGACAATGGCTGGAATGGAAGTTCCTACACTGAATCACTAAAGTAATGCATAAGTTCTATTATCAGTGTTTTCATCACATCGATTTTTTTTAAAAACTAAAAGCTACTTAGGTAATATTTCCCTTTAGCAATTTTGCCCTCTGCAAGTTCCCTTAGGATAGATTTTGTATCATTTTCAACATGAATATGTATTAGCTACTTATGTCATTGATTTCAAACATAAAGCTAAATGGTAAGAGATGAATTTCCTGGGAGCATCAGCTTTCTGTTTCTGACAGAATTATACAATTAAAATAAAACTAATTCTTTATACAGTAAAATTATTTTAAATACTTTCTCATCTAATTTAAAAACTATTTTGTGTAAATAATGTTTATTTTGAAAATACTGATTTCTGTTGGTATTCATATGTTTGACCTCCTGAGTTCTTATATAAACACTTTGAGATTAATAAGTGTTGCTTATGTTCACAAACTGAAACCAAACACTTGATTCTGATTATAGCACTGAAAATTAAATACAGTGAAGTAACATTTAAATACAAGGGGACCCCATAATAAGTTTCACAGATTTGCACTGACTCTTTAGAAAATAACATTTCTATAATACAAGGTGACAAAACATATTTTGATGACACATCCTGTCCTTCCCTTTGGTTTGGAAGCCTTCAATGTAAATTTCATTTTGACTTGTGTTGATTCACCCTTTTGAGTTAACTTGCCTGGCATTTGCACATAATCTCATTTGCAGAAAATCATAGAGGGAAAAGAGGAAGTAGAATAGTAAACAAAAACAGCCACAAACACATTCATGCCTTTCCAGGAAGTGATCAAATATAGGGCTTGATTTTTTTGTTTGTTTTTTGTTTGTTGTTTTTTTTTTGTTTTTGTTTTTTTTTGTTTTTGTTTCTTTTGTTTTGTTCTGTGTTTATATATATATATATATATATTTATATAAGGGTACATCAACTCATTTAAAAAACAGAAACAACACACTCTCCCCCATTTTCATGCCCTTGATCTTCTCTTCTTAGCACTCTGTAGTGGTCACTGTCAAGTGACTAGCACACTTTTGGGTCTGGAGTGTATTCTGACGAGCAGTGAATTAAATGTTAAGACAGTTAGACCCCACCCCCCTACCCCTTCTCAGAGTTTACACGTCATGCCGCCATTAGAAGGGTAGAGGTGGGGAATGAGGTGGGACAAGGAAGAGATTCAGGGCTCTGATTGGTGGGGCCCTCCTATGAGCAAGTGTTCTCATTTTTTTTCCGGAGTGGCAATGCTGGCATTCGTTGCACTGCTTTCTGAAGGCCCACATGGCCCTGCTGATCCTAGGTAGAACCCAAAAGAGGATCCGGTGCTCCTTGTCCCATTGGATAGATTTGTCCAAGCACCCCAAGGAAATGTTAAAAGCAAAACAAAAATCAAGGAAAGGAAATAAAAACCCATTCTAAAACTAAACTAATGAAGCAAAAAAGGGTTTTCTATCTATACATAAGTCTCTTCTTTAAAAAAAGGTAAATTTACAAATTCCAATGACATATAAAACAAAGTCAAAAAATGTAATGGTAAGAGACATGGTAAAACAGGAAGACACTGATGCTACAAAGAAATTGCAAAAAACATATGTACAAGACCCTGTTTTTCCTCATGTTCTAGAGATTGTAATGCATGTTTTTGTTTTTGTTTTTTAAACAGCAGCAGTCGAGGATTTAGTTCCAGGCACTGGACTGCAGACTCTACTCAAACTCCCAGGGACGGGGTGTCCCTTGCTTTTCTGTCACCAGATCACACTGGATATACTGGTCTCCCGTGGCAACAGCGGCAGGATGGCACTGTTTGTGTGGGCCTCGTCTGGATTCTGCTCCCTGCTCGATTTTGTCTGTGGCCGCTGCCCGTTGATGAGTGTCATAGGGATGTTACAATAGGTATGCTGATTGCCTATGGAGGTAAGAGGCAGGGTGCCAGTAGGAGGTACGTCATACTCGTAGCTTCGGTAGTAGTGTTTCTGACGCATTTGTGAATGGTAAGTGTTGTGAAAGGTGGATCGGAGATCTGGATGGGCAGTGGCTAGAGCTGTGGAGGTGGCGGCAGCCATGGAGATGGCTGAGACAGTCTGCAGCTCCCCAAAAGGCCCCTGCTCACTAACATCTAAAGCCTGCTCATGTGTAATGGGTTCTATCCTCTTAAAAGGCATTTCGTATTGTAAACGTTTCCAGAACTTAGAGTTCAACTTGTTGCATTTTGGTCCATGCCACTTAATAACGGTCAGGAGCTTGATGGTGTGCTTGAGGGCCTCCACCTCCTGGTAGTTCATAATTCCTCGTAGTTCACTGCACTCGATGAGTATCACTTTAATTTCTCCAGTCACAAGCATGTTTCGAAGTCTGGTCTCCAGCTCAAAGATGCTCCAGCCTCTTCTGACTACGTAATTTGGGGTCATGACAATAATCAGCCGCTTGCTCTGATCTACACACCTTGCCACATCTTCAATGTATGCTACAACAGAGAAAAGGGTTTATCAGAATAAGTAAATTGAACATTTGGTCCAGAAAGCCCCAGTGGATTCTCTTTCACACAGGAAAATGAGAATTGTTGGTTGTTAGGTAAACCCTTGAGAAGATGAAAATAGCCAATGATCACTTAGAATAGAGGATGGGGCTTTTGCTTCTCTCAGTGATTGAAATATTTTCCCAGGTACAAATCTCTCATTTGGTTTTTTTAAATGTCAAGGCTCATAATATGAGATGCTTTATAGAATAGTGGAAGTGGTTTCCTCAGGGGTATCAAAACTTATTTTTCATTTGAACATATCATGCCATTTCTTTCTTGAGAAACTGACAGATGTAGAAGAAGCAAAAGTTAAAATTTTGTCTAAAAATGATGACTACACAGACAGATACAAGGACACACACACTCTTAAATGAAAACATGAACTTACTTCCAGTTGGGATTAAATCTCTATCTGGTATAAACAACTTATATCCATAATGCTTTTCAAGCATATCAGGAAGGATTTCAAGAGCAAAGCGTTCTTCTTCCCCAGTCTCTTGATTCCACTGGTCAGGATCCACTTTGGTATATGATAAGTATGCATCGTAATCTTTATTATCTGTCAAGAACATTACAGAGTAAAGCTGAAGTCACTACTCTACAAAGAAATCAATAGGACATGAGAACAATCACCTTATTTCATAAGTATCTCCAAATGTCCCATTTCTCGGAGACCAGAGGAAGAAGTTTTTATTAATTTTCATTAATAATTCAATAATGCCAAGTATCATGGAATGAATTTGGGGGTATAAAGGAGTTATATTTTGTTGTTATTAAGACAGTAGGAGAAAAATTAATGAAAACAGCTATGAAATGTTAACATTAAACATTTTTGATGCACAGATCATAGACAATTTTGACAGCTTATAATAGCCACATATTTAGATAATATGTTCTTATTCTACATAATTGTACATTTCACCTAATCCTTCCTTTGATGATTTTACCCTGTTGAAAAAAAAGAAAGAAAATTGAAATTGGCTTGGCTGGCTTGAGGAGTGGTTTTTAGGTTGTGTGCATTGTGCTGATTTTCTTTTGGGGAAAAGATAAAACTTGGAATAATTAATTTTTCTTTGGGAGCTGGTTCTTGGAGTTCAGTATTAAGACTATTAATACGCTGAATTATTATAGAAAAACATATTGTTTTCCTGATCTTCACTTATCTTACATGTAAATTACTGCCTAATTTTATTTCATTATGTTAATCAGTTTGACTGAAAGAATCAAAAATTATAATACAAATGAATTAAACAGTTCTAAAATTTGACTTCTTTCCTCATTCTTCTCCATTTTTACATGAGAACCCTTCAAATATTTGATGACTACTATTGTGCATTATCTTTATCTTAGTGTAAACATCCCAAAATTCTCATTTGTTTTTTCTTAGAACAAGAAGTCATTGATCTTCTTCTGCAGAATCTCATCTGTCAATTTCCTTTTCAGAGTGTGATATCAGGATTCATAATTCACCTCAATTCTAAATACTATCAGTAGGCTGTGTCTATCAATATCAATATGCTTAGGTCTCTTTTGTGCTTCCTTGATGATTGTCATTGTATTATTTGATTATTAGATCAAGTTGAGTTGAAACATTCCTATATTTCAGAACAAAAAGATCTTGGCATTTGGTATAGAAAATTTTAAATATTTGGGATATAAAATATCAAAGATAGAGGGGCATCCATGACTTGCTCTGGGTGGCTCTGGGACACTCCTTTTGACTTCAAAGACACTAAAACTCACTTCTGAAGGTACATATGTATGTTCATTTAGTAGTCTGATAATCCTGAGCTACCTAGAAGTCATTCTATAGCTTGTTATGGAAAACTCAGAGAACTGTTTACTTCACTTAAGGTTAACACAGGCATATAAGAAACTAGCAACTCTACTATAGGATCCCTGGGGAAATAAAAAAACCTTAAGCTATGGAAAACTTTTTAAGAGCAACTTTCAGGTAATAAAAAAAAAGTAATCATCCCAATCATGTCATATTTGGGTATTTGTCATTTTCTTTACAACAAGATATAGTTGTACACAGTAATTCAATTTTCACAAAAATGATAATTATATTTTTTATACCATATATATGCAGATATGCCAGTGGTCTATAGTGGTACCACTCTGTTGATGTAAATACTTGACTAAGAAATAATAGAAAATAGCACACAATAAAGCTACAATATAATACCAGTTAATATTTAATTAAAATGTCCATTTATTAGATAATCACATGCCATATCTATGAGATAAAATCTTCCTTCACAATATGGGTCAGTAACTTCCAGTCTAGTAGAAGATGTAGACAAGTCCACAATCTATTTCCAGAGGATAAATATGTTGCAAAGAATAGTACAAGCGTCATGGGCCAATGGGAGGACTCTTTAAGCCAGATTGAAGATTGCAGAATGATTTCATGCATATACTATTCTTTTTCTGGGATTATTTCTCTTCTAATTTTTTACAACGTACTATAAAGTACTGAAGTTTGCCCCAATCTGGGATGGGTAATGACTAGATCCTCATTTTTCACCTTTTGTCTTGTATAGGCTCAAAAGCATTTGAAAACCAGATCAATACAAACACCAAAGAGAATAGTGCACTTATGACCACATGTAAACAACTGGTCCACCAATACTAGTAAGTTCCAGATGGATGTCACTTTTGCTTACATGACACTGTTTCTGGTTCTCCTGCCTCATCCATGGACATCTCTCTTCCAATTCATAAATGCTATCATTTCTTAAGATGTTTCCTGTGGCCTGTTTCATTTGTCTCTCAGCCTATGTTCCCTTAAAAATCTTTTTCTCCCATTACATCAACAACCACGTCTATGTAGATGTCTCCCTAACTTAGATGTCCAATCTTGTCTTCTTTCTCATGAACCTGTAACCTGGACATTCAACATGTTCACAACCAAACAAACTTTCCACCTCAAGCTTTGTTCATGTTTTATTTCACTTAAATTTTAGTAACATAAGAATCTCACGTCTATAGTCTCTAAATGTCAGATGCATATTCCATTTATCTCTTCTCATTATCAATAATCTCACAGCCATTCACTGGTAAAAATCCTTTGGATTGTTTCCATATAGGGTGAGGTCCTACTCTCTCCTCAGCTGCTATAATTATATTTTATTGGGTCTTTCCTCTCTGTTTCCTTATTCTTCTGGCCCATTCCACATAGAATCAGAAAATTTATTTTTTCAAACCTCACAACTGATTACATTTATGGTAGCTTGAAAAATACTTATGGCTACCCATTGTCAAAAAGCCAGCAGCTATCTCTGCAGTTGGTTTCCTTTCAATTTGAGTCTGATATCTTTGAGTTGAAGGTGATCTCTTTTACCACATATTATATTATTGTGCTCACATCTTATCTTCTTTCTTTGACCACAAGATCCTTGATTCAGATATATGACTAGGGATTAGTAGATGTTCAAACATATCTGTTGATTAAATGAATGAATGGCCTCTAGTTTGGGTATCACATGACATATATCTATGGCTAATGGAGAGATTTTCTCAAGATTTGGGCCATTTCCTAGGAGAGGTGGCTTTGGTGATACATACTCCAAGTTGCCTGGATTCCTCAAGCAATTACTAGGAGTGACAGGGTCAAAGTTTAGCAAAGTTTCTTTGGAATAATCTTGAACTGTACTTTCTTATTGTGACTCATTGAAGGCTCAGAGTCCTTGTAAGCGTCTCTGAAAAAGTGGTTTTCATACTTAAGCATGAATGGCAACAATTTGGAAGACTTCCTAAAATACAGACTGATAGGCCCCACCTCTGGAGTTTTCCATTCAGAATATCTAGAATAGGTCCTTAGAATTGAAATTTATAGAAAACTCTCAAGTGATAATTGATGCCAGCCCAGGGACAACACTTTGAGAAACTTTGCTTTACAACAGAGTATAGGTACTCCAGGCATAGGTATTGGAGCTTCCCAGGTAGCTCAAATGGTAAAGAATCTGCCTGTGATGCAGGAGACCTGGGTTCAATCCCTGGGTTGTGAAGATACCCTGGAGAAGGGAATGGCAACCCACTCCAGTATTCTTGCCTGGAGAATTCCATGGACAGAGGAGCCTGGTGGGCTACAGTCCATGGGGTTGCAAAGAGTCGGATATGACTGAGTGACCAACACTTTCACTTTCATAGGTACTCCAAGGTCTCAAAGGTATCAAAGAAGTGCAGTCAGCTGCCAGGTAACTGATCAAAAGTATCACAAAGCCTACACACTGCAGCCTCAGCTTCATGATAAGGGGACTTGATACTTACAAGATATGTACTCTATTTTATCTAGAAATGAGATGAAAATCCATGAAAATCCACACTTTCATCAAAAAGGGGATAAATTCGTACCTAGACTGATATAGTCAGTAACCATATTAAGATTAAATGAACCCCAGGAATAGGTACTGTGGTCTCAGTCAGTTTTCTATCTCTTTATGTCATCTGGATGAGTTTGCAAGATTTAAGCTAACATCCCCCAGGTAAAAAGGAGATGTTCACATGGAGGTTATTCTGGTAAGAAATAGAACTAAAAGGCCCCTTGCAAGCAGCTACAGCAGCATCCTTTCTCAAATCAATGGACACTTGATTGATATCTAATTTCTCTCCCCAGAGTCTATGTCAGTGCAGTACTGGGCTAGGCATTTATTTGCCAACAGAAGCAAACTCCTGATTTGAAAATTTTCAAACTGAAAATACCATGTCATATTTCATGCTAAATGCAATAACATTTGGATTCTAAGGTTTCTGCTTTTTTCTCAGTTACCTGCTGAGTCAGAGTCATGGGAAATATCTCTTAGATATTTTTTATGTCTGTAAGAATGCATATTGACTAATCTTAATGTGTATAAGAAATTGAAAATGTGAGATTTTTATAATCATAGAAAAAAACAAAATTATGCTAAGATTTTTAAATGATAGGACTGTGATCTTTCAAATTCAACTTAAGTTTATAAATAGCTGAAAATGAATTAAATGTCATAGAAGGATAGTACCACAATCTATATCTTATTCTGAACTTTATTCTGTAAATTTTATTTTCTGTAATTTAAACCCTCAAGTATAATTCTGTTGACTGCAGAGATGGAAAGCAGTTGACATACACACCTTTTCTAATAATATTTATAGGTTCTAATATAGTCATTGGTTTACTCTTTCCATGATTTTCAAGAGATTCTCACTGTAATGTCCCACAAAAAAAGAAAAATAGGAATGAAGTCATCAAGATGGTCAAATAAGATATCATTTGCATGTATCCTCTCTTCTGCAGCACAGAGCCAGTCCTGTCCACCCAAGGACCCATCCAATGACCAGGTATTAGCCCTCCCAGTGACCTGGTGGGAGCCATACCCATCCACACTCCTGATAGTGAGTCCACCGACTGAAGACACAACTGTGGATCCTGAAGTGAAAACCGTCCAAGTGCTATACTACTGAACAAGGTTCTAGAGGTATTCCTATCCACCCAGAGAACAGATAGGACCCATGTGAACCTGAGCTCCAACCCAGTATGATTAGGTTTCTGGAAGTAATCGCACTGGCCTGGGGAACAGACAGAAGAACTTTACCTGCTAAAGTCAGTCTTTAAATATTAGAAGAGATATTTGCTCTTTCAAATGTACAGACACCAATGCAAGGATACATGGATCACAAAGAATCAGGCAAATATGGTGTCACCTAAGGAGATGGCTGGATGGCATCACTGACTTGATGGACGTGAGTCTGAGTGAACTCCGGGAGTTGGTGATGGACGGGGAGGCCTGGCGTGCTGCGATTCATGGGGTCGCAAAGAGTCAGACACGACTGAGCAAATGAACTGAACTGAACTGAAGGAAAGTAATAATGTGCCAGTAACCAACACCTAAGAAATGGAGGTCTACAACTTGTGAGATAAAAAAGTAAAAATAATCATCTTAAAGAAAATCAGTGAAAATAAATACAGACAGTTTAACAAAGTCAGGAAAATAATGCATGAATAAAACGTGAAAGTCATGAAGTTGTGTCCAACTCTTTATGATCCCATGGACTATGCAGTCCATGGAATTCTCCAGGCCAGAATACTGGAGTGGGTAGTTGTTCCCTTCTCCAGGGGATCTTCCATTTAATAAAGAAACAGAAACCATAAAAAAGAACCAGACAGAAATTCTCAAGCTAGTAACCACTTTGGCTGGTGAATTCTACCAAATATTTAAAGAAGAATTAACACAATCCTTTGCAAACTCTTCCAAGGAAAAAATAAAAGAGAAGGGAACATATCCAAATGAATTTTATGATGCCAGCATTATCCTGATACAAAAACCAGTTAAGAATACTACAAGAAAACTACAAGTCAATATCCCTAATGAATACAGATACAGAAATTCTCAACAAAATACTAGCAAACCAAATTCAACTGTACCTTAAACAGATAATATAACATGATCAAGTGGGATTTATTCCTGGGATGCAAGGATGGATCAACATGTGCAAATCAATAAATGTGGTATACCACATTAATAAAATGAGGAATAAAAATCATATGATCCTGTCAATAGATTCAGAAAAAAGGATGTGACAAAACAGTTTATAATTTCATTATAAAAGCTCTCAAAAAGTTGGGTAGAGAAAGAAAATGCTTCAACATAATAAAGGCTAGGGGACTTCCCTGGAAGTCCAGTGGTTAAGACTCTGTGCTCCTAATGCAGGGGGCACAGGTTTGATCCCTGGCCAGGGAACCAAAGATCCCACATGACACATGGTGTGGCCAAAAAAATATGAACATAAAATATGAAGACAGTAGAATATTGTTTTGTAAAATATTATTCAGCCATAAAAATGAAGGAAATCTATTTTATTTGGGTGGGCCTTGAGGGCATTATGCTTAAGCGAAACAAGTCAGACAGAGAAAGACAAATATTGAATGATCTCACTTGCAATGTGGAATTGCAAAAGCTGAACTAATGGAAAAAGAGAGTAGAATGGTGGTTGTCAGGGGCTGGGAGTGGGGACATGCTAGTCAAAATAAATAAACTTCCAGCTATAAGAAGAATAATCTCTAGGGATACATAGAAACTTTGGTTAACAATACTGTATTATATACTTGAGTGTGGCAGAGAGTAGATCTTAAATGTTCTCACTACAAAAAGAAATATTTATGTGTGGTGATGGATATGTTAGATAATGTTATTGTGGCAATCATTTCACAATGTATATATGTGTCAAATTGTCACATTGTACATCTTGAATGTATACAATGTTATATGTCAATTATATCTCAATAAGGCTGGGGGTAAAAAGAGAAACAAAAAATACCAAACCTAATCAATTAACTAGCTGCTTTGTTACTTTAAGTCAAACAACTAGTCCAGTAGAATTTTCTCCTTCAATTTACTGAATCAACTACTATGTTTTATAAAAAGATATATTTGAGGAGAAAAAAGCTTGGACACTGGAGAGTGAAGAAATAAAAATACAAATTAAAAACATTATTAAGAAATTTTGATGAGAGAAGGAAAATATAGAACTGTGTATCAGGAATAAAAAAAAGTGGTTTATAAAAATGATAAACATTTTTTTTTTTTGACATGTGAGAGGATATTAGTCAATTCTCTTTAGAAGGACTGAGAAGCCAAAGAATCCATGGATTGTTTTTTTTTTTTTTTAGAACAATAGAGCTTTTAAGAAAATGTAGAATGAAGACTCCCTTATCAAGATGAAGGTGGTGGCTATATTGAATGTGCACTAGGAAAGAGATTTACTGATAATATAAATGGCTTGAGATTGACATTCAGGTCTTTGGGAGTTTTTAACCTTTAAAAACCTATTGAATAGTTGTCAGATGTTATTGGCAGGTGGCCATTTCTTTTTAAAATTTATTTTCAAATATTTATAAGTCACATATGTGAAACTGACTAGTGACAGAGGCTATTATTCAACAAATGGATTACCAAAATGAGACTGGGGTAGGGTTCCATGATAAACTGTGTATTTCATTTTAAAGATGATTTTCTACATTTGCATGTAGTACATTAGCAGAGAATTATGTGATCATTAACAACTAGCATTGATATAATTTGAATAAATAAGAGATTTTTAAAAATTAAGTCATTTCTTTCTTGTATTTCAGACTTGACCTTCATATGTTTTGTTACATTTCCAACTAATAATTTTTCATTTAAAACATCTGTAGAAATAGATCTTTGAATAAAAAACATTATGCACATATTAATATTTTGATTTTGTGATTACTGAATGGCATTGTTTTAATAAATTCCACATTTCATGTCAATTCAGCCAGGGCAGCCTCTGACCATTATATTCTAAAATGAATCTGCTTGATTTTTACAGTTTGAAAATTTAACAATATTGTTCTAGTTTACATGTTTGATTACTTGGTACTCTTCTGGACTATTTGATTCCATAGGACCTTGAATACTGAAATGTGTCACTAATTAAAATATTTATGATATGATACACTGAAGGAAAAAAACAGCAGCTGAGCTTAAATTCAGACTGCCATTAATTTTATTTTACTCATTTGTGACTTCATTTCCAGATCTATAAAACTGCAGCTCCCTAAAGAATATGTCTGTGAAGAAAGCGGAGCACTGAAGAATTTATACTTTTGAACTGTGGTGTTGGAGAAGACTCTTGAGAGTCCCTTGGACTGCAAGGAGATCCAACCAGTCCATTCTAAAGGAGATCACTCCTGGGTGTTCATTGGAAGGACTGATGCTGAAGCTGAAACTCCAATACTTTGGCCACCTCATGCAAAGAGTTGACTCATTGGAAAAGACTCTGATGCTGGGAGGGATTGGGGGCAGGAGAAGAAGGGGACGACAGAGGATGAGATGGCTGGATGGCATCACTGACTCGATGGACGTGAGTTTGAGTGAACTCTGGGAGTTGGTGTTGCACAGGGAGGCCTGGCGTGCTGTGATTCATGGGGTCGCAAAGAATCGGACACGACTGAGCGACTGAACTGAACTGAACTGAAAGAATATGTCTAGGATTAAATGAGTCTCCACCATACAGTGAAATGCTTGGCCCAAAGCAAGTATTCAGTAGATACTAGTTTCTTTCCTTTGAATCTTTAAGAGGACAGTGGGCAGCGTAGATGGTAAAAGTCTTAATTAGGAGGGTAACACCATATTTGCTTGGGTTTATTTCTGTGTTCTCATTCTATCCCATTGGTCTACTTGTCTTTTTATGCCAGTATATATATATATATATATACACACACACACATACACACACACATACACACACTGTTTTGAAGTGCGATAGTAAAGTAAAGTCACTCAGTCGTGTCTGACTCTTTGTGACCCCATGGACTGTAGCTAACCAGGCTCCTCTTTCCCTGGGATTTTCCAGGCAAGAGTACTGGAGTGGGTTGCCATTTCCTTCTCCAGAGGATCTTCCGGACCCAGGGATCCAACCCAGGTCTCCCTCATTGTAGACAGATGTTTTACCATCTGAGCATGAAGTGTGATAACTCCTGCTTTATTCTTTCTCAGGATTTCTTTGGCTCTTTAGGGTCTTTCATGCTTCCATATTAATTTTAGTAGTGTATTTTCTACTTCTGTAAAAACTGCATCTGGACCCTTGATAGGGATTGCACTGCATCTACAGAAGGCTTTTGCTAGAATTGCCATTTTAACAGAATTAATTTTTTCAATCCATGAACACAGGATACCTTTCCACTTGTTTGTGTCTTCTGCAATTTCTTTCATCAATGCTTTGTAGTTTTGAAACTTAAACTCATGGAAAAAAGACCAAACTTATAGTTATCAGAGGTGGAAGGTAGAAGAGGGAAAGTTACAAATTTCTAGTTATAAAATAAGTAAGTACTATGGATATAATGTACAGCATGACTATACCTAACACTGCTGTTTAATATACAGGAAAGTTGTTAACAGAGAGTAAATCCTATGAGTTGTCATCACAAGGAGAATTTTTGTCCTTTTTTCTTTCTTTTATTTTTATTGTATCTATATGAGAAGATGGATATTAGCTGAGCCTATTATGGTACTTTTTTCACAATACATGTAATTCAAACCATTAGGTTATATGCCTTGAACTTGCAAAATGATGTATGTCAATTATTTCTCAATAAAACTAGGGGAAAAAAGAAAAAAAGAGGGTAAGAGTTGGCAGCATACTCTAGAGAACATGGGATTTGGAGTAAAAAGGCTTGATTCCTATCACTTAGCTTATGATTTTGAGTAAGGTATACACCAAAATCAGCTATATTGGTTTCTCCTTCTGAAACTCAAAAACACAGTCTAGATCGTTTACGTGTAGGCAAATTATCTAATTACCATCAGCAAAAAATACCCCCAAACAAACAAAAAACCCAAGGGTGTTTCTAAATGATTTTACGGAAGTACTGTGTGTCACAGAAGACAGTGTTTCATCATGAGGACAATGATTCCTGAAACACTTAATGCTATGCTATGCTAAGTCACTTCAGTCGTGTCCGACTCTGTGCGACCCCATAGACGGCAGCCCACCAGGCTCCCCCGTCCCTGGGATTCTCCAGGCAAGAACACTGGAGTGGGTTGCCATTTCCTTCTCCAATGCATGAAAGTGAAAAGTGAAAGTGAAGTCGCTCAGTCGTGTCCGACTCTTAGCGACCCCATGGATTGCAGCCTAACAGGCTCCTCTGTCCATGGGTTTTCCAAGCAAGAGTACTGGAGTGGGGTGCCATTGCCTTCTCCAGAAACACTTAATAGTAACCTTATAATTGAAGAAGAATGAAAAATAAATTCTATGACATAAGACTGTATAGATACCAATTTATTTCAAATGCTTTAAATGGAGCAGTTCTTCATATTTTCCAGGGTCAGTGGGTAGAGATTATGAAAGATTGCTCTGACTCACTTTGTCCAATATCTGTAATAATTCTTAAAGTAGAACTAGAAGAGATCTCTTTCTTTATCTTTAAAATAGGAATCATATTAGTTATTATAGTCTTTGCATAAGCTTGCCCTGCCAAGCCCTGCCATCATTATGAATAAGCACATCCCTCAAATCCCATACACAGGAGATAAAAGCTAAAGAAAGCACTTTATAATCTGAGAAAAACAAACAAAAAGTAGATTCACCCTGTCTAGCACAAGATCCACCCCCCCAAATGAAGTCTTAAGCTTGTTCCCATAAGTTATACCTTAATGAAATCTTACATAGTACCTTACTGACATCTACCAAAACAATCATCAGTGTAAGACAGCTTACTCTTTGCTGTTTTCTTTTATTCATAGACTATAACAATATAATCTTGTTTTTCTTTAAATATCTGTTATATTTTTTTATTTGTAGAATCAATTCTAAAATCTAGACATCCTTGAAAGATTTTTGGAACAATTCTTTTATTCATGACTTTTAGCCTTTTGTTCCCATAAATAAACAAATGTGGTATGGAATCTTGAATTCATAATGCTGTACAAGTAGTAAGTATTTACTAGTAAGTGCTCATCATTCAAAGTGAAAGAGCTATAAAAATGATGTGCCTGAAGTGCCATTTTAGTATAGATGAAGGAGAAAATGACTACATCTTGGGATCATGAGGGGAATCTCTGTAAGTTAGGGAGAACCATTAGCTGTATATGAAAGAGGAAAAGAGAAGGGAGGGAGAAGAGAAAAGAAGGAAGGAAAGAAAGAAGGATGGTCTATCTTTACACAAACATTTAAACAGAGTGGAAGGGAAATCCCAGTCAGAGGCATGTAGGGGCAAATTAGTCTGATGTTATTGGGATAACAGTATTTTCTTTGTAAATATGCTGGCAAATATGGTGAGACATCATATTAGTGTATATTCAGCTCTAGAGACAGTAGGTTGCCTTTATCAGGATGGTCAGCTAGCATTTAATTAGAATAAGGAACACTCTAGAGCCACTACAAACACTTCACCTATCATTATTTCTGATCAAAAGTAGATGCTTCATAAATTAGCACAATGGATATTAGAAATCAAGTTTCACTGCTAAAATTAGTGACTTTTTTACTAAGTATAGTGGATTTTGGAAATGGACCCTCAATGTTGAAATCAGTGCTACTTAAGACATATGCCCAAGAAATCATAAACAAAATGAAAAGACAGCTAATAGAATGGGATAAAATATTTGCAAATGATGCAATTGACAAGGGATTAACTTCCAAAATATCCAAAGAGTTCATAGAGCTCAATAAAAAACAAACAAACAAACAATGAACAATTCAATCATAAAATGGGCAGAAGACTTAATGGATATTTCTCCAAAGAAGACATACAGATGGTTAACAGGTACATGAAAAAATTCTCAACATTAGTAATTACTAGAAAAATGCAAACCAAAACTACAAAGAGGTACCACCTCTCACCTGTCAGAATGGCCATCATTTAAAAAAATCTACAAATAACCAATGCTGGAGAGAGTGTGGAAAACAGTAACCCTCCTACACTGTTGTGGGGAATGTGGTACAGCTACTGTGGAGAACAGTACGGAGGCTCCTTAAAAAACTGAAAACAGAATTACCATATGATCCAGCATTCCCACTCCTGGGTATATATCCAGAGAAAACTCTCATTCAAAAAGATACATGCACACCAGAGTTCACTGCAGTACTACTGACAATAGCCAAGACATGGAAGTAAACTAAATGTCCATCGACAGATAAATGGACAAGGAATATGTCCACATACACATACATGCATACAATGGAATATTACTCAGCCATAAAAAGGGTGAAGTAATACCATTTGCAGCAACATGGATGGATCTAGAGATTATCATACTAAATGAAGTAAGCCAGACAGAAAAATACAAATACCATACGATATCACTTATGTGTGGAATCTAAAAAGAATACAGATGAAGTTATTTACAGAACAGGAATAGATCCAGAGATAGAAAACAAACTTAGGGTTATGTGAAAGTGGGGGAAGGATAAATTAAGAGTTTGCAATTAACATACATGCTCTACTATATATAAAATAGACAAATAAGGATTTACTGTATAGCATAAAGGGAGTACGTCAAGACTGTATATTGTCACCCTGCTTATTTAACTTATATGCAGAGTACATCATGAGAAACGCTGGGCTGGAAGAAGCACAAACTGGAATCAAGATTGCCGGGAGAAATATCAACAACCTCAGATATGCAGATGACACCACCCTTATGGCAGAAAGTGAAGAGGAACTCAAAAGCCTCTTGATGAGAGTGAAAAAAGTTGGCTTAAAGCTCAACATTCAGAAAATGAAGATTATGGCATCTGGTCCCATCACTTCATGGGAAATAGATGGGGAAACAGTGGAAACAGTGTTAGACTTTATTTTTGGGGGCTCCAAAATCACTGCAGATGGTAACTGCAGCCATGAAATTAAAAGACACTCCTTGGAAGAAAAGTTATGACCAACCTAGATAGCATATTAAAAAGCAGAGACATTACTTTGCCAACAAAGGTCTGTCTAGTCAAGGCTATGGTTTTTCCAGTGGTCAGGTATGGGTGTGAGAGTTGGACTGTGAAGGAAGCTGAGTGCCGAAGAATTGATGCTTTTGAACTGTGGTGTTGGAGAAGACTCTTGAGAGTCCCTTGGACTGCAAGGAGATCCAACCAGTCCATTCTAAAGGAGAACAGCCCTGGGTGTTCCTTGGAAGGAATGAAGCTAAAGCTGAAACTCAAGTACTTTGGCCACCTCATGAGAAGAGTTGACTCATTGGAAAAGACTGATGCTGGGAGGGATTGGAGGCAGGAGGAGAAGGGGACGACAGATGTGGGGAGCGAGCGCCGCCCGTGGCAAAGGTCATGAGGAAGGAGGCTTGACATACGCAAAGGCGGGATCAAGCCTCAGGAGTCTCCCTGGAAATTCTCGAGCAATCTACCCCAAAACCAGAGTCTGCCTACTCTCTGCTTTGTGCTCTTACCTACACCTCTGACTTTACGGGGGGCTGTCCCCCACCACCTCTTTCGGAGAAGGAGTTAACCTAGAGCTCCAGTTAATAATAATTCCTGGGTGTGACAAGAGTGTTTTAACCTACAAACTCCTCTGAAGGTTCTCTAGCCTGCCTGACAGGCTCGTCCAGCCACATGTGATTGCTCACAGCCTCCCAACCTTGAGAGGCACGAGATGCTTTAAACCCTCTAAAAACAGGTTCTTTAGAGAAGTTAGAAAACTATTAGTATAAGTATAATGGGCTAATTAGAAATTGTGTTGGTGAAGGGTTTTTCATTTGTTGAGCCAATGTTTGTTGCTAAGTCTCCATATCCCCTGCCCTTATACACATTAATGAATATATAGAATTAACCTTTGATATTAATCACGTTAGACCTTAGGCTAAGTAAATTCTTTCCTTAACTAAAACCCACTACACCCTCACCCTGTAGGAGTGTAACTTTACTTGGGTGGCGTCTGTTTTGAGACTAATCAGCCCTGGAGAAATAAGTGTCCTGACTGACTGACCGCTGTCACAAGGAGAGGGTCGTAAATTGTCAGCAGACCCCCCTGGCCAGAAGATGATGTAACACCCCTAAAGACCTCTGTATACATTTGTATGAAGCACCTGACTTTGATAAAAGTCAGGACTGCTGTCCCCACGTGACTTTTGTATAACATCGCAGTGTATAAAAACAGACTCTGGAAAATAAAGAATTGGGATCAGTTTCTCGAAATACTGGTCTCCCCATGTCGCTCTCTCTCTCACTCTGGCTGAGTCTCCATCTGGAGCGCGGAACCCACCATGCTTACTAATTATGCCTGGGCTTCTAAGATCCGACCGGGGAGGCCTCAGTGTCTCCTCTCCTTTGGGAGAACGGAAGGACGCCTGCGGCCTACGTAAGTGGTGCAAGCTTCTTGTCTTGAAGTTTTATTGGTCCCCCGCGTAAACCAAGCTACTCAGCCTCTTTTCTCCACTGAATTTTCCTACTGAGCTATCCTCATCCTATTACTCTTTTTATCTTTGATAAAATATTTAAATAAATAGGTCGCCGACGCCGTCCCCGCTTCGAATACCCTGGATCAGCCGGGGCTGGACCCCGGCAGGTGGCGCCCGAACAGGGACCAGCCCCGGTGGATCCAGGGTATTCGAAGCGGGGACGGCGTCGGCGAGGATCAGGAAACAATTGCTTAATTAAACGTTAATTAAGGATATAAAGAGTAATAGAATGAGGATAGCTCAGTAGGAAAATTCAGTGGAGAAAAGAGGCTGAGTAGCTTGGTTTACGCGGGAGACCAATAAAACTTCAAGACAAGAAGTTTGCACCACTTACGTAGGCCGCAGGCATCCTTCCGTTCTCCCGAAGGAGAGGAGACACTGAGGCCTCCCCGGTCGGATCTTAGAAGCCCAGGCATAATTAGTAAGCATGGTGGGTTCCGCGCTCCAGATGGAGACTCAGCCAGAGTGAGAGAGAGAGCGACATGGGGAGACCAGTATTTCGAGAAACTGATCCCAATTCTTTATTTTCCAGAGTCTGTTTTTATACACTGCGATGTTATACAAAAGTCACGTGGGGACAGCAGTCCTGACTTTTATCAAAGTCAGGTGCTTCATACAAATGTATACAGAGGTCTTTAGGGGTGTTACATCATCTTCTGGCCAGGGGGGTCTGCTGACAATTTACGACCCTCTCCTTGTGACAGCGGTCAGTCAGTCAGGACACTTATTTCTCCAGGGCTGATTAGTCTCAAAACAGACGCCACCCAAGTAAAGTTACACTCCTACAGGGTGAGGGTGTAGTGGGTTTTAGTTAAGGAAAGAATTTACTTAGCCTAAGGTCTAACGTGATTAATATCAAAGGTTAATTCTATATATTCATTAATGTGTATAAGGGCAGGGGATATGGAGACTTAGCAACAAACATTGGCTCAACAAATGAAAAACCCTTCACCAACACAATTTCTAATTAGCCCATTATACTTATACTAATAGTTTTCTAACTTCTCTAAAGAACCTGTTTTTAGAGGGTTTAAAGCATCTCGTGCCTCTCAAGGTTGGGAGGCTGTGAGCAATCACATGTGGCTGGACGAGCCTGTCAGGCAGGCTAGAGAACCTTCAGAGGAGTTTGTAGGTTAAAACACTCTTGTCACACCCAGGAATTATTATTAACTGGAGCTCTAGGTTAACTCCTTCTCCGAAAGAGGTGGTGGGGGACAGCCCCCCGTAAAGTCAGAGGTGTAGGTAAGAGCACAAAGCAGAGAGTAGGCAGACTCTGGTTTTGGGGTAGATTGCTCGAGAATTTCCAGGGAGACTCCTGAGGCTTGATCCCGCCTTTGCGTATGTCAAGCCTCCTTCCTCATGACCTTTGCCACGGGCGGCGCTCGCTCCCCACAGACAGAGGATGAGATGGCTGGATGGCATCACCGACTCGATGGACGTGAGTTTGAGTGAACTCCGGGAGATGGTAATGGACAGGGAAGCCTGGCGTGCTGCGATTCATGGGGTCGCGACAAGTCAGACACGACTGAGCGACTGAACTGAACTGATAGGGAACTATAATGAATATTTTGGAAGAACCTATATGGGAAAAAAAATCTGAAAGAGAATAAATATATTTATGTGTGTATATACATATACACATGAAAGTAGAAAGTGAAAGTGAATTCGCTCAGTTGTGTCCAACTCTTTGCGACCAGTGGACTGTAGCCTACCAAGCTCCTCTGTCCATGGGATTCTCCAGGCAAGAATACTGGAGTGGGTTGCCATTTCCTTCTCCAGGGGATCTTCCCGACCCAGGGATCAAACTCAGGTCTCCCACATTGCAGGCAGACCCTTTAACCTCTGCGCCACCAGAGAAGCCCCATATAAAACTGAATCACTTTGCCATACACCTGAAAGTAACACAACATTGTAAATCAACTATACTTCAACAAAAAAAGACATGAGTAACTTAACATCATTTAGAGACACATCCCACTCCTCAGATGTCTAGTGGGGCCAGAGACCTTTCCGCTTAGGGAAAGTGCTTCAGACTTGATTCTAAATGGTCCTGTGTCCTAATGAAGAATATTCCTTTTGGGTTTCTCATACATCCAAATTTATTTCAGAAAGAATTTTAAAAGTTATATGTAATAGAAAAGACAGTAAATATTAGGGAAATTTTTGAAAAAATATAGATATAACATCTCAAATTATAATGCCCTACAATGTTGTTTTCATGTCTGAATAGTACCTTTCAGTTCTTATCAACATGGACACATAGCTCTCTTCAAAGCTGATCATCATAGTATACAAATCTTTTTATATTCTGCTTTTCATTGAATACCATGACAGTTTTCTGTATCATATGCAGTTCCCAGTTGATGAGGAATATTCTTAGACATCAATAGATGGTTAGCCTAATCCTGACACTGGGATTGTCACATGTGCCTCAGGGGCAAGGTTTTTTTGGGAACTCTCACAAACATTCATGTGACACAGAGTTGGAACTTCTTCAAGTTGATAGGATAGGTTAAATATTTGTTTATTAAGAAATGTATATGCAGCAGAATTTGTCCAAATTTTCTTTCAATATTTTATGGAATCAAGGTGGTAGAGTAGTAATTAATCTTCTCCTACCCCTAACCATTAGAGTTAGCTCATTTACCAAAGGGACCTGAGAATTATGGGGAACTGCATTGTCTTGGGCCCATTCTCAATAGCTGTGTTTGTCTAAAGACCAGCATCTCATTCTAACTGGGAACTATGTATGATCAGATTCTATGGGGTTGGCAAGGCTACACATGTTTAGTTGGCTTACCCTGTTACAGTAGGTGTTTTCTGAACTAAGAAAGCTTTCTGCTCTGGCAGGAAGAAATACCAATAATCATAACCAGGAGAAGTATCAATAATCTCAGATATGCAGATGACACCACCCTTATGGCAGAAAGCGAAGAACTAAAGAGCCTCTTGATGAAAGTGAAAGAGGAGAGTGAAAAAGTTGGCTTTAAACTCAACATTCAGAAAACGAAGAGTATGGCATCTGTTCCCATCACTTCATGGCAAATAGATGGGGAAACAGTGGAAACAGTGACAGACTTTATTTTGGGGGCTCCAAAATCACTGCAGATGGTGACTGCAGCCATGAAATTAAAAGACACTTGCTCCTTGGAAGAAAAGTTATGACCAACCTACACAGCATATTAAAAAGAAGAGACATTACTTTGGCAATGAAGGTCCGTCTAATGAAAGCTATGGTTTTTCCAGTAGTCATGTATGGATGTGAGTTGGGCTATAAAGAAAGCTGAGCACCGAAGAATTGATGCTTTTGAACTGTGGTGTTGGAGAAGGCTCTTGAGAGTCTCTTGGACTGCAAGGAGATCCAACCAGTCCATCCTAAAGGAAATTAATCCTGAATATTCATTGGAAGGACTGATGTTGAAGCTGAAACTCCAATACTTTGGCCACCTGATGTGAAGAACTGACTCATTTGAAAAGACCCTGATGCTGGGAAAGATTGAAGGTGGGAGGAGAAGGGGACCACAAAGGATGAGATGGTTGGATGGCATCACCGACTCAATGGACATGGGTTTGGGTGGACTCCAGGAGATGGTGATGGATAGGGAGGGCTGGCGTGCTGTGGTTCATGGGGTCACAAAGAGTCGGACATGACTGAGTGACTGAACTGAATGTTCACTATATTCTGAAGAACTATCATCTTCTAAGACACTATTATATATGTCATCCAGATGATCAGAGAAAGTATCTGCATAAAATTCACTGAAAAGTCCTTTACTCAAAATTTTGTGATGTGGCATTTTTGAAAGTTTTATGGTAATAAACTTGCATTTATAATACACAGAAGGTTGGGATAAAAACTGAACAGAGCAAAATATGAATGATAACAATAGTCGTAAGTTGTATAATGAACCCTTGATTAACTTAAAGCTCTAAAAACTATGCACAGTCATGTTAATTGTATCACTCTGTATAAAAATATATTGATATATCTCTGGTCAATAATGCTGGGGTAACAAAAGATGTGTTAATATGTCTCTTGTTAATAATGTGTTAGCTGATCATGATAACTAATTGGAAATGGCAGATGGAGAGGAAGTGAAGCAAATGAAGTAAAGAATGATACAGAGAATTGAGATGTAAAACGGAAAAGGTAAGGAATGAGTGTGGGGGATGGGTGATGCAAAAGCTGGCCTTGGTTCCTATCATAGTGTAACAAAACCAAAAGGTTATGAGAAAACGATAATAAAACAAGAGAACTTGGAGAAAGACATTTAAGAGTAATTTGTACATTCGTACACAAATGCAGCTGTAGACAGGGTTGTACATATTACCCAAAAAGGTGGTGCTGCAGAATTAAAAGAGAAATGCTAAGGCCCGTGTCTAGGGAAAACATTACAATGTAAGGTTGTGTAGAAGGGTACAAAGACTGATGTAAACAAACCAAGAGAGCAAAGCATCAATATGTTTCATCTTAGAAAAATAGAATCTTTCTGATACAAAACTGATAGTCAGATAATGCCTATTGTAAAGACTTGAAAGGAACTGACTGAATGTGTCCAGATGCCAAACAGTCCATCTCCCAGTCTGATACAGTGATGGATATTAGGAAAGTTTGGGGATTGAGACGGGGTTTCAATTCTGTCTTTCTGGTTGTATGATTCTCTGAGTATCAATAAAATAGTCAACACAACACTTGTCATTTAATACATACTTAAGAAATGGTCAGTGAATCTGTTATTAACAATCACTGTAATACTGCTGCTCCTACTGCTGCTAAGTCACTTCAGTCGTGTCCAGCTCTGTGCGACCCCATAGATGGCAGCCCACCAGGCTCCCCTGTCCCTGGGATTCTCCAGGCAAGAACACTGGAATGGGTTGCCATTTCCTTCTCCAATGCATGAAAGTGAAAAGTGAAAGTGAACTCGCTCAGTCGTGTCGGACTCTGTGCAACCCCATAGACGGCAGCCCACCAGGCTCCTCCATCCATGGGATTTTCCAGGTAAGAGTACTGGAGTGGGGTGCCATTGCCTTCTCCATCAACAGTGCAATAGTAGATATTTATTCAGTTATAACAATGTGTAGAAGAATCCAAGGAGATGCAACTAAAGTTCAGTAACATCTAAACTCTAAACATCTAAACTTAAATCCCTTACGATTATACAGTGTAAGTGACAAATAGATTCAAGGGATTAGATCTCATAGACAGAGTGCCTGAGGAACTATGGACAGAGGTTCACGACTTTGTACAAGAGGCAGTGATTAAGACCATCCCCAAGAAAAACAAATGCAAAAAGGCAAAATGGTTGTCTGAGGAGGCCTTACAAATAGCTGAGAAAAGAAGAGAAACTAAAGGCAAAGGAGAAAAGGAAAAATGTACCCATTTGAATGCAGAGTTTCAAAGAATAGAAAGGAGAGATAAGAAAGTCTTCCTCAATGGTCAGTGCAAAGAAATAGAGGAAAATAATAGAATGGAAAAGACTAGAGAGCTCTTCAAGAAACTTAGAGATACCAAGGGAACATTTCATGCAAAGATGGGCACAATAAAGGACAGAACTGGTATGGACCTAACAGAAGCAGAAGATATTAAGAAGAGGTGGCAAGAATGCACAGAAGAACTGTACAAAAAATATCTTCATGACCCAGATAACCACGATGGTGTGATCACTCACCTATAGCCAGACATCCTGTAATGTGAAGTCAAGTGGGCCTTAGGAAGCATCACTATGAACAAAGCTAGTGGAGGTGATGGAATTCCAGCTGAGCTATTTCAAATCCTAAAAGATGATGCTGTGAAAGTGCTGCCCTCAATATGTCAGCAAATTTGGAAAACTCAGCAGCAGCCACAGTACTGGAAAAGCTCAGTTTTCATTCCAATCGCAAAGAAAGGCAATGCCAAAGAATGCTCAAACTACCACACAATTGCACTCATCTCACATGCTAGCAAAGTAATGCTCAAAATGCTCCAAGCCAGGCTTCAACAGTACATGAAGTGTGAACTTCTGGATGTGCAAACTGGATTTAGAAAAGGCAGAGGAACCAGAGATCAAATTGCCAACATCTGCTGGATCATTGAAAAAGCAAGAGAGTTCCAATAAAAACATCTACTTCTGTTTTATTGACTATGCCAAAGCCTTTGACTGTGTGGATCACAACAAACTATGGAAAATTCTGAAAGAGATGGGAATACCAGACCACCTTACCTGCCTCCTGAGAAACCTGTATGCAGGTCAAGAAGCAACAGCTAGCACTGGACATGGAACAAAAGACTGGTTCCAAATTGGGAAAGGAGTACATCAAGGCTGTATATTGTCACCCTGCTTATTTAACTTATATGCAGAGTACATCATGAGAAACACTGGGCAGGATCAAGCACAAGCTGGAATCAAGATTTCTGGGAGAAATATCAATAACCTCAGAAGCGCCAGTGACATCATCCTTATGGCAGAAAGTGAAGAAGAACTAAAGAGCCTCTTGATGAAAGTGAAAGAGGAGAGTGAAAAAGTTGGCTTAAAGCTCAACATTCAGAAAAACAAAGATCATGGCATCCGGTCCCATCACTTCATGGCAAATAGATGGAGAACAATGGAAACAGTGAGAGACTATTTTTTTGGGCTCCAAAATCACTGCAGATGGTGACTGCAGCCATGAAATTAAATTATGCTTGCTCATTGGAAGAAAAGCTATGACCAACCTAGACAGTATATTAAAAAGAAGAGACATTACTTTTCCAACAAAGATCTGTCTAGTGAAAGCTATGGTTTTTCCAGTAGTTATGTATGGATGTGAGAGTTGGACTGTAAAGAAACCTGAGCGCCAAGGAATTGATGCTTTTGAACTGTGGTGTTGGAGAAGACTCTTGAGAGTCCCTTGGGCAGCAAGGAGATTCATCCAGTCCATCCTAAAGGAAATTAGTCCTGAATATTCATTGGAAGGACTGATGTTTAAGCTGAAACTCCAATTCTGTGGCCAACTGATGTGAAGAACTGACTCATTTGAAAAGACCCTGATGGTGGGAAAGATTGAATGTGGGAGGAGAAGGGGATGACAGAGGATGAGTAGTTTGAATGGTATCATGGACTTTATGGACATGAGTTTCAGTAAGCTCTGGAAGTTGGTGATGGACAGGGAAGCCTGGCATGTCGTAGACCATGAGCTCACAAAGAGGCGGACATGACTGAGATACTGCACTGAACTGAAACTTTAGAATTTTCTACCATTCAGAATGTGACAAAAAATTATACCGGGAATTTATCATTTGTGTGAAATCCTTCATATCATTCAGAACAAAAACTATGTCCAAAATAAGGTTAATAGATAAAATGAGACTTGTTTAGGTAATATCTTTTCAAATAACTTCTACTGTGTTAATTGTGCAAATAACAGCAGGTCTTGAAGTTATGCTGAACATATCAAATTTTTAAAAGGCTAAAAATAACAAGGGCTCAGTGTTCAATCAAATAAATGCTTTGAAAATAGAACTATATTCAAATCCCATCTTGGCCACTTACAATAATATTAGTGGTATCTTCTTTAGTAAGTTATTTAACTCTGGGAGCCTCAGTTGCTTTATCAGTAAAAGAGAGATTATACTATTGACCTGAGTTTTTCTGAGGTTTACCAAAAATGACTTTAAGAAGGCCTAGTACTCAGCTTGATTCTCATTCAACAAGTACTCTGACATTGGCAATTTTCTCATATCTCTTTGAAGCAGTAGCAAAAAACTTAATAATCTGTATGAATGGACAAGAAAATTAGAAACAAAGAATAAATAGGCTAATCAGTACTTTAAAATGAGAAAAAAGCAGTCTTGCTGTAGCACAGACTTCACTGTAATGGAAAGGGGAGAAGGCTACAGAGAGGAGTGTTGCTGCTGCTGCTGCTAAGTCGCTTCAGTCGTGTCCGACCCTGTGCGACCCCATAGACGGCAGCCCACCAGGCTCCCCCGTCCCTGGGATTCTCCAGGCAAGAACACTGGAGTGGATTGCCATTTCCTTCTCCAATACATGAAAGTGAAAAGTGAAAGTGAAGTCACTCAGTCGTGTCTGACTCTTAGCGACCCCATGGACTGCAGCCTGCCAGGCTCCTCCGTCCATGGGATTTTCCAGGCAGGAGTACTGGAATGGGGTGCCACTGCCTTCTCCGAGAGGAGTGTTAGGGATGCTGAATAAATTGCTCCTCTTCACAAGTCTGACAGCCTACACTCTACCTGTGACTTATTCCAGAGGCCTGTGGAAATGTGGTAACACGGGCAATTGTTTCATTTTCCTTTGTAATGGTAAGTGAAAAATGGATAGTCAATAAAAAGAGATTATGAAAATGATCAAGAAATCCTGATCGTATGTACTGTTTATTGTCACTTCACATATGCTTCCTATGTTGCAAATTAATGTTATATATGAATCACTTTCAAATGACCAAAAAAGGAAAAAAAAACACAAAACTTTAGTCCACTAATGGGCAGTTTATGGAGCTCAATTTTAACGGCTCCAAATTCTTCTTAGATTGTAAACATATTTATGACTGACCAGAGGCAAATAATAATAATGATTCTATGAAAACAATATTTACTTACCCAGTTGGAGAACAAGTATTAGATTTATTATTATGAAAACAACGTGTTTGTGCACTTCCCTCTCTGTGGGTCCCCACTTGGAATAAAAATTAGCCTGTCCAAATAAAGCTAAATAAACAGGGTTGAAAGACTGCTGGATGAATTTTAAAATACTCAGTACTGTTTATTATAACTGATCAGGCTAAACAAGAGACAAATTAAGATTCACTTCAAACCACTGAGCTATGGAGCATGATTAAAAGAGACACTCCTTCCCTATACAGGAGTAAAGCTGGACTTTCAGTACTGATGACAAGGTGAGAGAAATGAACAATCTGATAACACTGTAGTCAGTGTTTGTAATTCAGAAGTGCTCTTTGGAATACCATTCTAAAAACGGTAGGTGTTGCTTTCCAATTTTCAGAGGATAATACCTATTGGCTCCAAAGCATCACACATAGCGTTCCATATAAAAGATGAATTTACAAACTGAACATTGAAAGACTCTAAGAGATGCTGCAAATGGTTATTCAGGTAACTTTTCTTTCCTTCAACAAAACAAAAGCAGGAAACAAATATGAATAGAAAGAACATTACAAGAAGGGACTCAGCTTACCTCCATCTAGCTCCTCAGCCCCAAAATGATTCCTGTAGAAGAGCATGATTTCTATCTTGTAACATTTGTAGATGGTCACCAAACAAACAAGCAGCAGAAGGATAGCACCAAGCCCTCCAGCAAGTTCAACTGTATACATCAGCTCTAGAAAAAAAAAATTACCAGAGGGAATTATATTCACATACAAAATCATAAATTCAACTTGATTTCACACTTTTGTGGATGAGATCAGATGTGGGTAATGGATTGACACAACCCCTTTCCTTTCTGCAGTAGAATGTGACCTCTTGATAACTTTCTAGCTGTTTCCTTGGTAACCTGATAAGGTGGTATGTGTTACTGTGTTGCTAAGCAACATTGCTTATGGTAAGAATGAACCTACATTGGTAGATTGCATTTGGGCTGATTTGTAAATACCTGATTGGAAACTATAATTTGGGGCTTGCTAGAGTGAAAGTGACTCTTACACATAAACCTATTCTTGTGGGAATCCTGCAAGGTATGCTGGAGTTGATAAAAGAAATACTGGTTCCTCTGGAGACGAAGCTTTTAAGCCAGGATGGTTTCTGAACTTACCCAATCTGAATCTTAATCTTTCCCACTTCAGCTGTCACCTGGAGGTTGGGGCTGAGGAAAAATGAGGGGTGAACAGCACAGTTCCTGAAGGGCAGTGTGGAGTGTCGCATAGTTTGAGTGGACCATCTAATGAATACTGTCTGCTGGCTTCTGCCAGAAGCACTAATACTTGTCTTTCTCAACAGAGTGGTGCCAATATGGCTGACCGCAGTCTTGGAGGCTGAGTGCTAACTTGGGATTAAGAACTAGGCTCCCTAGTGGATGTCACACTGGACTATATGGTCATATTTTCCTTTCACTAAGCTCTTAAATGGGCTTCCCAGGTGGTTCAGTTGTAAATAATTGGCCTGCCCAGTGCAGGAGATGCTGGTTTGGTCCCAGGGTCAGGAAGATTCACTGGAGAAGGAAATGGCAACCCACTCCAGTGTTCTTGCCTGGGAAATCCCATGGACAGAGGAACCTGGTGGGCTACAGTCCATGGGGTCACAAAAGAGTCAGTCACGACTTAGCGACTAAACAGCAGCAACAGAGCTAAATATTTTTTTCTTATCCTTTCTTTCCCCTTTGACTTGGTATGTTACTACATTCTATCCAAAAGAGTAACTTTCTTGCCACTGATTACAAGTAATTTTCTTGCCTCTGTATACAAGTTCTCCTATTCCTATAGAATGTCTATACAACATAAAAAATGATCAGACAATTTTAGAGATAAAACATTCACTTCTTTTTTCTCCTTCAGAGCTCATGCACAATGTAACAAATTCAATGATACTGGTATTTAAACATTAGGCCACAATGCACAGATTTTGAAGTCCACTTTAGTGAAATGCTAGTTAAACTGCCTGTGTATGTATTGTGACCTTTATCATCATAGTCCAAATATTACTGATGGGTTGTTATTGTTCCTTGCAGTTGACAGCTACCTTGAAAAGTACTAGTTTCCTTAATTACCACTAAAGATAACTATTCCTGAAATTACGGCCCTAAAGTAATGGTATTTTCAATTCTGTAATTTACAATTCACCAAAGGGTTATCTAACTCTGTAATAGTCAATGTAGTCTTAGATTGAGAATTTTAAAAGAATCTATGGTTTTGCAGTGACAACTACTCTTGGCTTCCAAGATCACTCTTGAAATCTTACTAATGGGGTGAAATCATCATGGGTGCAATGCAGTATCAGTGATAAATAATCTGAAAAGTATGGCCATAATTTTCTCACAAGGACATTTTTTTATTTGTGTGTATGTTTGCATGTGATGTCACTTATCTGTGACGATTACAGGAAAAAAAAAACAAAACCTCAGCCATATTTCTTCTTATCTAGTTATTAATTTCTAATTCAACAGTTGAATAAAAAGATACATATAACTAGTGTTTAATCAAGTGTAGCTTTCTGCTCTTATTAAAATTAAATAGGACGCAGAAGAAAAACTTACAAAAAGTGATTGGAATTTATGAATTTAAGAAAGAAAAAATAAAGTGAGTTATTAAACCTTTAAGAGTCTAAGTTAACATGAAGTGTGAATTACTAAGAAGTATCTCAAGGAAATTTATATAGTTTGTATTTATAAATATCAGACAGCTTTATCTGCTGAATCTTGTGAGGGACTATGCAAGATAGTCTACAAAAGTACCAGGAATGAAATACAAAACATGCTTCAGTATACTATTTTCCTACTACTATGTGAACAGAAAGGATTAGTGTGTATATAATTCTGTGTGGTACTTTGGGTCTTGTTTTCTCAGGATATCAGTTAAACTCCACCACACATAGACACCTGCATAAAACTCTAACTTAGGCCCATAGGCTAATTTACATACCAGAAAATCTGATTTCAATTATACTGGATATAATGGGAGAGATAAGCATTTGGGCTATGGCTTCTTTTCATATTGCTTCTTTTTTCTAATATAACGCATTTCATACTTGGAATTCATCACTCTAAAACTTGTGTGAGAAAAGAAATTAAAAAAAATAATGGAGAATGTGTAGCCTCTACTCCCAAGCACTGTTACTGGAAATGCCCAATGATACTACTATATTAGAAAAGTTTGAGTAGTTGCTAATAAAGTTAAATATGAATCTACCCTAAATATGATCTACTCCTAAGTTCTTGCTGCTGCTACTGCTAAGTCGCTTCAGTCGTGTCTGACTCTGTGCGACCCCATAGACGGCAGCCCACGAGACTCCCCCGTCCCTGGGATTCTCCAGGCAAGAACACTGGAGTGGGTTGCCATTTCCTTCTCCAATGCATGAAAGTGAAAGTGAAGTCGCTGAGTCTTGTCTGACTCTTAGCGACCCCATGGACTGCGGCCCACCAGGCTCCTCAGTCCATGGGATTTTCCAGGCAAGAGTGCTTACTCAAAGGAAAAATAAGCCAATGTCTACAAGAAGACTTGTACAGGATGTTCAGAGTAGTCTTATTCATAGTAATCACAACTGGAAGCAACCCAAATGCTCATTAACAGGGTATAATGAACAAACTATTGTGTGTCAATAGGATACAATACACTCAGCAGTACAAAGAATACACTGCTGATAACATGCAGCCTTTGTGAATTTCACAAAATGATGTTAGCTGAAGAACGCCAGACACAAAGAAATACCTTCAGTATATATATTTAAATAAAGTCCAGGAGCAGGCCAAATTAAACCTTAGTGATAAAGATCACAAAATGGATGCTTTGTGGATGAGTGACAGGAAGATTTATTGGAAAGGGGAAAGAGGGAACATTATGGGGTTAAAAACAAAAAACAAAAACTCTATCTTTTTCAGGTATAAATACAAGTATATACATTTGTCAAAACTCACTGAGCTAGACACTTAAAATTTTTATGTTTTACCTTAGGTTAATTGCACTTCAACTCTTTAAAATATTGATATTTTTAAAAAGAGTCATTATAAGTTCTAATCCAAGGGATATGGGTGAAGAAGCTTTAAGGAAAGAAGGGAGTCAAGACAGCTGCTTTGCTGTAGACAAGTGCCCAGGCAGGGAATGGTTCTTCCATGGTGCCCTTAAGCATATCCTTTGATTCTGGAACCATGCCTTACATACTCATATCTCGCTGAATAGCTTATGTAACAATCAAAAACTATGCCTGAAATGTAATTTTATTAATTCAATAAGCAGAATTCTTTTCCCTCAGATAGTATTTATAACAGTGGTCTCTACACACATTTTTTATAACTCCTAAAAATTAAGTACGTGTAAGAGAAAAATGTTAAGAAAGTAAGCTCTTCTTATTTTTAGGGAAGTAGTTGCCCAAATCTGAATTATTCCCACTGGTAGATGTCATGAGTCCCTCAAAAATTGCATATACTAACTAAATACGCTGCTTACTAGGCTAACCAATAATACTGTCTAAAATATAATGAGAAAAAGAGAGCAGGGTAGGTGAGGCTTAGCAATTACAGAAATGCTCTTGTGTCTCATGAATCCCTCCTTTAAGGTACAAACATGAAAAGTTGTATATGCCTAGAGTATGAGCAACAAAGCAAGAAAAATCTTCTGAGCCATATGGCAATCATTTACTTAATAATAAGGATACCAAAAATTAGTCCAAGAAACAGTGTTTGCAAAAAGCTAACTTATCTTGAATCAAACCAGTCAATCCTAAAGGAGATCAACCCTGAATATTCATTGGAAGGACTGATGCTGAAGCTGAAGCTCCAATACTTTATCTAACTGATGCAAAGAGCTGACTCATTGGAAAAGACCCTCATGCTGGGAAAGACTGAGGGCAAGAGAAGAGGATGACAGAGAGATGGTTAGATAGCATCACTGACTCAATGGATAGGAATTTGAGCAAACTCCAGGAGATAGTGAAGGACAGGGAAGCCTGGTGTGCTGCAGTCCATGGGGTTGCAAAGAGTTGGACACAACTTAGTGTCTGAATAACAACAAGTTATCTTGAGATCATGACAGTATCTCAGATTTTCCTCAGAAACTATAGTACTACACGGAGAAGCACAGTGTCTTATAACAAACTTGCAAGTTGGAAAAGAAATGTCTTTCCCCAGTTTAATGCCTGCTACCTCAATGACTACATTATTTTTATGCAAGACTAATAAACATGGCTTAGGTAGTATAAATGTATGCAGCTTAAAAAATTTTCCATTTAGGTTTTTTATGTTGGTTTACATAGCACGTGTAAATTTTCCCAAAGAAAATGATATATTAGATTCAGTTCCACATTCTTTTTTTGCTCTAAGCTGGACATATTCATTAATATGAGTGCCAGCCAATATTGCTTACACATTAGGTGAGGACAAAATTACTAGGGGTTAAATTCTGTTACAGTTAAAAGAAATGATGGGAACCCACTGCTGTATTTTATCTTTACATTACAATGTGAATGGTGTTGCCCTAGCAAATGTCATTTCCTTTTGAAATGGGATCTACTTTTCAGCTCAAGTTCAAGCTGCCTAGAGTGGCAGCATTTAAAAAATAAAAAGATTCCATTTCAGCACAATTCAACATTAGAGGATGGAAAAAGAAAATGCAAACCTTTAAAACTCTGTTTAGCCTCTGTGTTATGTTGTTAAAATGATAGACTCTGCCCCCTTTAAGGGACTGAGATGGAATACGGTAAATTGTAAAGCAAAATCGCTAGGCAAAACCTAAGGGAAACAGGCATTTGGTTAAACACAACAAATGAACAAGTGCCAAAGAGTTACGTTTAAGGGCACCAGCAGTCATTTAGTTACAGGCAATTAACAATAGTCCATGGAAAGCTCAAGTATGGGCTAAGGGAAAACACATTGATTATTGCTGCAGTAGTAGACTGCTTTCAGAATAAATTGCTTCAATTTAAAACTAGATTTGCTACAAGCATTTTGAGCAATGACTACAATTTTTTCTTATCAAGACAGTTGGACCAAGCAAACCTTTAAAAGAAACAGCTAATTAAAATAAAGCGCATGCCATCCGCTAGTATATTGGATTACATTGCAAATAATAAATGCATTTGGTTTACACTAATCTTGCTGCAATTACCTAGTGTAGTCTGGAATCCTATTTTTTTTTTTTTTTATTGGCCTGTACCTGGTGTTATTTTTGCAAATTTTTTCTGCTAGGTATCTTTGAAGAGGTAAGGATGTTAACAGAGTTAAATCACAGTTTATAATTTTGAACTCTTCCCTTGGAGTATCCATTTTCTTCTCTCTATTTATACATATCATCTTGTTTAAAGTATAGCTGAAGATTTTAGGTGACTTATATAGTTCACTATATAAAGTCCTTTCAAATGTTCTGCCCTGATTTATATGCAGTAAAATGTAAGTTCGTGGGGGAAATGTCTGATAGACGATATAATGATCTTAGTTTATTCATTAGCCTCACCAAGTACATTTCTTTTTCTCTCATTGTGTTATAAAGAGCTAAACTTTATAAGGATTTATCCATCCACATAAATTCATATGCATATTTATTTCTCTGGAGCAGTATAACTTATTTGTTCCTGGCAGGAGGATAATTATACTCAGCCTACAAAGATATTCAACTCAATTCTATAATACATCAATGCAATTTAGAAGCAGTTATAATTTTTTTTGATGACACATTAAGAAACTGAATTGCTATTCACATAATAGCAAGAAAATGTTTTCAGAAGGTATAAACTGGTATGTAAAGAGTAGTTTAGCTCTTGAAAAAGTGCTTTTTGGAAGAAAGAAGAATAGATATAATAATAGTAATAGTAATAATACTGAATGAAAATGGTCTCTGAATTTAACAACTTGATCTGTGCAGCCAAACATTTGGGCAAAAGATGACCTTCAAAGTAGTGTATTTTGCCATTTTGGAAAGAGGTTTTCAGCCAAAGTATCAAAGTAAATTTTAGTGTCAATTGAGAATACAAATAGGGTCTTGGCGGAGACCCATGATTAAGGCCTAGTTAGACTAAGCTCCCACAAGCCCTTGGATTGGAAATGTTATACATTCATAAACTATTAAAATGAAGAATTAAATGAAAGACTAGACAGAAGAAATGCATTGTTTTTTATATAGTTACCCTCAGAAAGTCCTTTTTCTTTCTCCAACCAGACAGGAAGGGTGCTAAGTTTCATTTTGTATTTTTTTTTTTCTGTGAAGTAGGGGAATGTTCATAAATGGTATGTATTAAAAGACAGTTTACAATGAGTAATGACAGAAATCAAGTAAAACATGAATCCATGAGTTTATATTAATTATAAGCAAATTAATAAAAAGGAATGCTCTCCTTTACAGCAGAATGCCAATTGGCAAATATAGAAGGAATAATAGAGCTGGAAATCACCACTTTCTACCATCCTAATAATAAATGACTCAGGAAAGAATTATCAACAGAGCCTAAAGTTAATGGATAAAAGACTGATGAGGCAGAACATTCATACTATCTTAAAGCACCTCCTTACTGATTATTTACTAATGATTAAGGGAGAAACAGACACCATCTTAAGGAAGTGACCCAAATGAGCATCACCACTAATGGGACATGACACCGTGTACCTCCTGACGTAATGCATTAAGAAGGCATAACAACATTTATGCAGTATTCCAGCCACATGTAAGAAAATATCTGCCCAAGGAGGAAATTACAAACTCAAACTGAGGGACACGGTATAAAAAATAACATCTGGTTTCTATTCTTTGAAAAAGTCAAAGGCATAAAAGGCAAATAAAAGTTGAGGAACAATCCCAGATTAAAAGAGACTAAAAAGACTTGACAACTAAATGAGCTGCATAATTCTGGATGGAAAAGGTGGTACAAGAATATTATGGGAATACCCTTTGAAATGTGAATATAGACTATATATTAGATAATAGCAGTCTATCAATTTTCAATTTTCCTAGATTTGATAAATATACTCTGATGTTGTAAGAAAATTTCCTTGTTTTTAGAAGATTCACATTGAATAATTTAGTCATGGTGTCTGCAATTTACTCTCATGTGATTCAGAAATATGTGTTTATATACATTCTGTAGATTTATCTTATCTAACCTGTCTAGATGAAGAGATATAAGGCAAGTGTGGCAACATGTTAATAATAGGTGAATCTAGTTGAAGAGGCTATATTGTTTATTGTATTATTGTATTTTGTATTATTATTGTATTATAAGTTTATTGTATTATTCTTACATCTCTTCTGGAATGTCTGCAGGTTTCTTTTTCAAACTAAAAGATTTTCACTATAGCATTTATCATTATAGGATATAATATTTAATTTTCTAATTACTATATTTATTATCTATTGTCTATCTCCTCCCATTGGAATTTAAATTCCATCAGGGAAAGGTTTTCTTTGTCTATTTTGTCCATATTTTTTTTTTACTGATACTATCTCAAGTGCCTTGAAATCTACCTGGCACATAGAAGAAACTCAGTGAATATTTGTTGAATAAGTGGATGACTGAATGACTAAGAAAAAGTACAATTTTCTAATGAAAAGTTATGCTTTTTTTGTATTCCACTCTAAAATTAGAATAATATCTCTGTGAGCCATTTTTCCAGACAATGGTGTCATGAGGTTCAAGCAACTGATGTATAATTATTAATACACAGTCTATTAACTTGATAAAACTTCATTTTATAAAAAAAATGGTTAACTTCATAGTACAGATTTAAAACGATTCTTCCATCTATAAACCCGATGATAACATACATAGTCTTTGTAGAATTAAGGAACTAGGAGAGTTTGTTTTCACTTGGCATTTAGGAATCAATCTTGTATTGTTTTACATCTTTGATATTATTATATTATTTATTACTCATTTTTGTCTTTTCACTCACTCCTTCATTCACTTTCTTTTTGTTCTTTAAGTGCTTTAAATGTACTAGGTATAGTGTGTTGAGTTCTAGTGATCAAATGATGGATGGAATATACTCCTTGCCTTGAAGGAACTGATGTGTAGTTGCAAAGTCAGGCATGCAAGGAAATATTTAAAAAAAAAATATTAAAAAAATTAAAAAGCTAGTCTTTATTGTGCACCTAAGTGTCACTCTGCTAGGCCTTTTATATAGGGGTAAGAAATGCTCTACTGTAAGAATAATAATCAAGGACCAGATGAGCATCTCACTCAGGGTGCTTTGTGTATGCGTGTTGTGTTTCTGTTGGGGGATTTTAGAGACAGAGATCAGATGCTGTATGGCACACTGCTGGACAGAGGCTGCAAACGAATTTGGCAAGGTTGAGTGTGAAGAACAGGGAAAGCAAGTATATGGTATGATGAGTGATGGTAAGCAAATTTATGCTCTGATTTCTCAGCTGGTATATATCGTTTATCTTTTTTTTTTTTTTCCTTTTCCAAGCAACTAGCATGTACCTTGAAAATAAATATTTGTTTGAAGGATTCATGGTGTCAATTAAGTCAGGTTTCTTAAAATTAGGTCAGAGAAAATAGGGCAAAGATTCTCCCCAGTGGAAAATTGACATATATTTTCAAAATGTACCATGTGGTCTTACTAACAGACAGAGCTTTATCGCTGAAAACATTTCCCCTTTGGATTCTAAAAGCACTGTTTGCAACAGGTCAAAATCCAGAGACCATAAGGTGGGCTGTGCACAGACTACCGTGTATTTGCACACACAGAAACATACCAAATATTCGATGGGGCCCCCTTCACTTTAGATTGTGTAGGACTTAGCGTGATGGGGAGAAACCAGACAAAAGAACTATATTGAACAACAAAATGGGCCTCAGGTGACCAGCTTAGAAAAGACACAGCCATTGTACATCAAGGTGTCAAACTTCACTGATGCCTAAAAGAAAATCTCTGAGAAGAAAAAGTATTTACTTTATCTCTACTATGCATTTCCTTTCAACATGTCATACAAATAGACAGTCACAGATGGAGTGTTACAAAACATCTCTGGAGAGAAAACTGTCAGAGTGAAGGTGGCGTTGCCATTTAACTCCTTTGTGTTAAGGGCTGCAGTGTTTATCCTGGACGCAACCCTCCACCAGAGGATATATTGTCACATTTAGAAGAATTTGGTCTTCCACTGGGATTGCTTCTGGCCAAAGAACCCAGAACATCTGGACTGCTTAGATAACCAATAGAAGGAACCATGTTTTTGACAGAAACACTGAACACTTCTTAAAAAAAAACCTGTATGATGATTTGCAGTATATTCAGTATATTGAGTTGTTAAGAATAGATTTATAAAATATATTACACATGTAGAAACGAATTGCACTGCAATAGACAAAATGGGATGTTTTGATAAACTTCAGAATTCTATGTTGTTATTACAACTTTTTCCCTTTAGGATTTCTTTCTTAGGATTTTTAACATATTTCTTAATTATTGAGAGCATTACAATAAAAAGTGTTTGGCAAAAGCTATCTCTCTCACAAGACAAGTTTCATTCAAAATCTTGGTGATTCAACAGAGCTAGAGACTATTAAGGTAAAAATAATAATCAAACCACATGCTGGGTCATTTCCCTCAATGGAAGTAACAGAAAAATCCATTTCTTATCCCTGTTGAATCTTTTTTGACTACTCTGATTTCTGAAAACATAAAAATGCTGAAGAAAATAGTGGTAAGTTTGCTTTCCCTTTCTCATTTTGAAAATAGATACTAATCAAGAATTTATCAACATTTAAGTATTTTTTTTCCTTCCATCAACACTCTATGAAGAAATAGACATGCCTTGGGAACTACCAATAGCAGGACCTACCATTCCTTGATTCCTCCTAAGAGTCCTTAAGCAACGACAAAGTTGAGAATAAGGTGGGTTTCTTATATCTTTTACTGGCCTGTGTTGTCTGGATATATGAAGAGCCCATTTTCCATAATGAATTCTCTTTTACCAAAACAGCAATAACACTGCCCTGCCTCACACGGACTAAGGCCTTATCTTATTGTCTCACTCTATGTACTGGTTTTTGGTGTATGAAAATTAGCAGCGGTTTGAGAAAATGCAGAAGTCAAGGTGTCCCCCAGTATGCAAAGTTTTCTAATATAGACAGATACAAAGGAGAAGCAAGAGTACATTCAAGGAAACAGACTTTAATATACTTCCAAAATGTGGAAATAATTTGATATTATAGAAAACAGATTAATGGTAGGTTTCCTATAAGCATTTTGAATACTCCAGACTGTAGCAATAGATTTTTTTCTCTCCTTGTTTCCTGACTATAAAATGCGCTTATTGTAAAAATTTTGAAAATCATATAACAATAAGAAAAAGAAATTAAAGGTCACATGGAATCAGACCACCCTGGGATAACCACTATTACTACTCCAGTTACAATTGTTTAATGAATCTCTTTCTAATGTGTTAGATGTCGAGCGAACGTAACAGAGGCAAGTGACCTATAGCTTTAAATGCTAATACTTCAGAAAAGCTTATATTTTGTCTTTTACTCTGGACACTTTTGGAATAGAGTTGTCCACGGTGGTTTATAATCTGTGTTTTGCCGAGGGTCCTCATGGTAAACTCTTTATCCTAATTAATTTTTCATTCACCTATCTACCCAATCATTATTTATAGATGCTTGATTCAGGAAGGCAAGTCAAGCAGGAATTATTTAACTCTACCATGGAGCTTTTTTCTGTATACAAAATAATCATTTTTTGGCAACAGTTTACAAATATTCCTTGAAAAAGTAGATTAAAACATAATCCAATTTTAGAGAAAATATGGATTTCAAGTTACATTTAAAAACGAGTTGCATTGTTTTACCAAAAAGCAAACTAACCTGGTTTGTAAATAGTTAAAACTTGAGGGACTTCCCTGGTGGTCCAGTGGTTAAGACTCTGTACTTCCGCTGCAGGAGATGTGGGTTTGCTCTCTGGTTGAAGGAGGAAGATCCCGAATGCCACATGGCAAATTGAAAATATATTCTAATATTGTCAACTTTTATGGTACTATTGAGTTGCCACCGACATTAGTTTGCCCAGGAAGACAGCCAGTATGGAATTTTGTTGTGACATCTTTAATGTATTCCTTTTAGCTACTTTCAATAGTGATATATTTAGATAATATAGACACACTTGTTCACTTGGGGAGAATTAGAAATGCACCCGAGCAGTTGTAAGTCATTATCTGGAAATGGTGAAAGTATAAATGAGTTTTCAAGTCATATTCATCTTATATTTCATACTAGAATTAGAATTCCAAACTGATTTAAGTCAAGTAATTTAAGTATCATTCTTCAGGCTTTGATAATGGCCTCCTCCATTTTAGTTTCCGTGAATTTGGTCACCGTTACTAGTCACATATCTTAAGGAATTCTAATTTCTATTCTGCCATTAGAGAAACTTGTCATCTAAAGATGTGAATCAACTTTACAAACAGTTAAAAATGTAACCAAAGTCCTGGGAAGAGCAACTGTTCCATTCCACTTTCAAGATTTGAAAACTGAGGTACAATGATACAAAACTCTGAGAACCTGCAAAATCTGATGAATGCGTTTATATACACTATTAGTCACCCAGGGTTTAATATGTTCTTACAAGATTACTGCATTGTGGTTTAAAGACAATTAGGTAAATGATAAAAATGAAGAACAATGACTTAAAGACACTTGCTCTAGCTCACACACAAGAGTCAAAAACAAAACACTCTCAAGTAACTGTTTTTCCATCACAGTTCACAATTTTTCAGTCAATTTTCATTCATATCAAACTCTAATTCATCGTAATGACTTTTGGGTGATCTTTAAAATGACCATTCTGTATTTCATTAAGTATACCACTGGATTTCTTTTGGTCAAGTACAAACAAAATCTATTTTAATAGTATTTAAATGTCCAATTGTAATTTAGAGAAATCAACCTCCGGATATATCATTCCTCACAGAACACATGCTAAGAATAGCATATGTGCCCTAAAAGTAGAGACAAATAGCTAACATATTTCTTACAGATGGCAAATGCAATTATCAACACTAAAATCTAATACAAGTTACCATGGTAATTTATTGGAAATCAACACATTCTTTTCCTACTATATGACCTGAGAGAACAGTTAGCATTTTTTAATGTGTCAAGTCTAATTTCTCACTTTACTGACCTGGTTGTCAAAGTTCGATATACAGGGAACTGCTTATTAAAAGTTATACCTTGCATTTTTGACCCAGTTGTGCCATTTCTCAACTGAGCGCAAGAATTCACAGCCATAAAAAGGTACAGCCATCTCCCTCTCCCCAACAATGCTGTTTTAATGCCCAGGATGGTGATTGACCTTCTTTCTGCAGCAGTGACTCAACTACTAAGGATAACTAACCCAGTGCCTTGCCCAGAGCTGGCACTTAGTACATATTTAGTGAATGGGAATGATTTATTGCTTTCTCATGCAATAGCATTATATGAATATATGAATTATTTTTAGCAGTAAAGTGAGATTTTGAGCAGGATATGAGAAATTGTCAGTTACTAGGTTGTTTTGACCTAGAAATGATGAGAACATGAAAGAAGTTCTGAGAAGTGAAGGGAGTGGTGTGTCAGTGGGTAGTGGTCACAGAGCTGGTATTCTGTTTGTGATCTCCGATCACATATGTGAAATTGGGCAATGTGTGTGCCTCATGATATCTGTGGCTTCTTGCAAATATCTTAAACTGAATTAATATTGTTGAAACTGCTTATGTGTTGCTTTCCAAGACAAAGATCCCAGTTCCAGTGGATTCCCTCTGCTCTCACTGTAGGTCTGTGTTTTTATAACCTCTTTAGATGCTAGACAGATGCCTATAAAAAATGATTTGAACTTCCAAACATGCAGGCCTGTTTATCCAGATTCTGTTACTGGGTTATTTCTTCTTTGCCTGTTTTGTAATCATATCATTGACCATGGAGGTTCAGTTTTCATACTGTCTGCCCTTCCTTACAACACACAGTTGAGATTCAGCTGAGCAAGTGTTTAAAACAGGAAATCAGCAGTATTTACTGCCCATCATAGGGCTTGTTTCTCCTTGGTAATTGCTATTTTCACAGACTGAACTCTGTATCTAGCCTATTTGCATAGGCTGAAATACATGTATATACCCATATATAGGTTGTTGAGACATTCTTAAGTGGATTTCCATTTTCAAAAGGGATATGTAGGAACTGTGTCCAAGAATGAAGGCCCTCTTCCTGTAAGAGGGTAATTATTTAATAGTTGAAGAGTGTTCTCTCAGATATTGCCCTGAGTAGCAAATGTGTTCTATAAAGCACAATTTCATTGAATACATGAGGCAAGCAACCTCATTAAGAGGGGATGTGAGGACAATGTACCAATGTTCAACTAGGTTCAAAGGTGTTGATCATATAAAAAGAATGGGGCAATTAGAATTCATCCCACTGACTGGCTCTACCCCTTTTTCATTCCTCTGTCATGGAAACAGTGAACTCAAGAGAGTTAGTTGCTTTTCACCTATTAGATTCTACCAAGTTTGTTAGAGGACCTAATGTCTAGGCAAAGACCTTGGCATGCCAAATGCGATCCACAGACCAGCAGCATTAGCACCAATAAGAAACCTATTCAAAATTCAAATCTTGAGTTCACCTTAGACTAAGGAAATAATAAGAACATGAAAAATCACTTTTAAACAAACTTCCTAGGTGATTTCTATGAACTGTAAAGATTGTGATAACAACAACAGCAGAAGATTGTAAAGCATTGCTCTAGGGACTTCTAGTTAGCTCTCCCAGAGTGGTATAGGGGAGCAAATTTTGCTACCCCAGTCTCTTTGGTGTGACGATTAACTTAGTCTGATTATTTTAAAGAAAAAGAAACTCAGGAAGTTTTTCTTGTTTCCTCCAGCTTAGTTGCCCAAAATACTGGGGTGGCCAAAAAGTTTGTTCAGGTGTTCTGTGCCATCTTATGGACAAACTTGAACAAACTTTTTGGGTAACCCAATAATTTCGGTAAAGGGCCTATTCCCAGAATAGAGCTATCAGCAGAGACGTCTGTAAAGAACAAGGGCCAGGTATGGCGAGGGGAACCTAGCAGGGCCTAGAGATCAGAGTCCACTCTGTGTCCCATGGTCTCTGTCTGGCCCAGCAAACATTTGCCTTTCCAATTCCACATGAATTGCCTTCCTATTCTTTTAGGTTCCAAACCACTACCCCCAATATTCTTGTTTATCTTTAGCTGAAGATGGTATTTAAGTGAGGATTTCAGTCATTTTGGTGAGTTACTCAGTTCTCCTGGGTTTCTCTGATGTATGAAGTGAAAAAAAGTGAAAGTGTTAGTTGCTCAGTTGTGTCCGACTCTTTGTGACCCCAAGGACTGTAGTCCCCCAGGCTCCTCCGTTCATGAAATTCTCCAGGCAAGAATACTGGAGTGGGTAGCCATTCCCTTCCCCAGGGGATCTTCCTGACTCAGGGATTGAACCCATATCTCCTGCACTGCAGGCAGATTCTTTACCATCTAGCCACCAGGGAAGCCCATACATGTTATTAAACTTTTGCTTAAATTTTCTCCCATTGATCTGTCTCATGTCAGTTTAACTCAGATAAAAGAACTTATATAGGTACAGAAAAAAATTCTTCCTCCCTGACAGTCAGTGTAGCACAGGCAGGATTCAACTTGACTAGCTGGACACTACTAAGTCCGAGGATACTGTAGCTAAGAGATTCTTCAATAATTGACCAAAACTGGCCAAAGGTAAGAGTTTATACCATGTCATTTGGTCTCCCAGATCTCTGCCTGTGGGTCTGTTGGAAATGAGAGTGGTAAGAGTTCTTTCGGAGAAGGTGATGGCAACCCACTCCAGTACTCTTGCCTGGAAAGTCCCGTGGACGGAGGAGCCTGGTAGGCTGCAGTCCATGGGGTCCCTAAGAGTCGGACACAACTGAGCGACTTCACTTTCACTTTTCACTTTCATGCATTGGAGAAGGAAATGGCAACCCACTCCAGTGTTCTTGCCTGGAGAATCCCAGGGACGGGGGAGCCTGGTGAGCTGCCGTCTATGGGTCGCACAGAGTCGGACACGACTGAAGCGACTTAGCAGCAGCAGCAAGAGTTCTTTTTCTCTTTTATAAAATTAGCTTAGCAAGAGAAAATATTTGTGGAGTTAGTTTCTTAGAAACTCTGGTAAATTCAACAGAGTGTTCTTGGCTTTATTGATCCTTTTCCTCCTAAAGATGGTAACCTGTTTTTTGCCTCGTCTATTGTGTCATTTGTTCTATGTCCTGAGAGCTTGACTTTTTGACCAGTGGGGATATTCTCCCTGATATGTACATTATGGAGCCTCCCTGGTGGCTCAGTGGTAAAGAATCCACCTGCCAATTCAAGAGATGCAGGTTCAATTCCTGGGTCTGGAAGATCCCTGGGAGAAGGAAATGGCAACAAGCTCCAGTATTCTTGTCTAGGAAATCCCATGGACAGAGGAGCTTGGCAGGCTATAGTCCATGCGGTCACAAGAGAATTGGACGTGACTTAACCACTAAACAACTGAGGACTTCCCTGGTGGCTCAGATGGTAAAGCGTATGTCTACATTGCGGGAGACCCGGGTTTGATCCCTGGGTCGGGAAGGTTGCCTGGAGAAGGAAAGGGCAATCCACTCCAGTACTATTGCCTAGAAAATCCCATGGACAGAGGAGCTTGGCAGGCTACAGTCCATGGGGTTGCAAAGAGTCGGACACGACTGAGCGACTTCACTTTCATGTACATTATAGATAGGGTATTTTTATACCTCTAGATGGCAATACCATAATCAATTTGTAAAAAAGCTCTATTTACTTAGTTTAAAGTAAGCACTTATAGAAATTATTTCTAAATATAATAGGAATTAACTCAAATGTTTCTCAAGTTCATGTGATCTAAGATTCATCTTTAGTCAATAAAAGCAAATTTAAAATTACTGGTTTAATTAAAACAGGTATATCTTTAGAGTTGTCAGCATTCAGTGTAATACTTTTATTCTATCTAGGTTTACTAAAAGTCAAATAAGTTCATTCTATCTCTGTTATAAAATTTGTCAACAAGAAAAATAACTTAAAAGAGTTAACTGCTTTAATGTCTCATAAAACCTTCAGGGGTAATCTAAGTGTGATTATTAAAGACAAATGTATTAAAGAGATGCAAATGAGATAAACTCTTTTAGGTAAACTTTCAAAACATGATTGTTTTATGATGGTTAAATAGTTTCCCAAATCTTTTTGGGAAATTAAACCCTTAGGGTTTTGCTATCTCAAATTGAATGAGGGAAATTCATTAAATATCTAGATCATTTCTGAATAAGATAAAACAATAAAATATTAATACATTGTTTCATCTACTTCTGACTTGCTAATACAGAGAGACTAAAGATGAATTTCAGTTTTTTAGTCACTAGATCTCATTCCACACTGAAAGACTGCACTACTTAAAAGGGCACATATGTCTAGAGATTATAAAAGGTATTTATAAATTCTTTACACCACAAAATCCTAATGTAGTTCACAATTGTTTATTTCCACTAGAAATTAAGGTTTCTAATTAATATATGGTTGATATGATTAAGGGTGCCAGAGATAATAAGGGAAATGATGTGTGCAAGGACATGAAAATGTATTTTTGGGTAAGAAAAGGCATGAGGTATGGAGGTGCATTTTTGTTGGAGAAATAAAAGCAATTTTTGTCCAACAGTTGATTATTTCAAAATAGAAAAGAGATTAAGGGACAGACTAAACTGGACATAGAAATTTGTAGAATTTTTCTGAAGAAAGGATCTTGGGAAAAAAATTGTATGTGTGATCAACCTGGCTAAGATTGGAATAAAGTTAATCATGTGAATGAATTTCAGCATCAAAGTACACTGCCTACCTATGTTCTTGTTGTCTAGTTGCTAAGTCACGTCTGACTCTTTGCGACCCCATGGACTGCAGCACACCAGTCTCCTCTGTCCTCCATTATCTCCCAGAGTTTGCTCAAATTCATGTCCACTGAGTCAGTGATGCTATCTAACCATCTCATGCTCTGCTGCCCCCTTCTCCTTTTGCTTTTAATAAGCAGTGGTAAACAAAGGTTTTCTTTGTCATTCATGCCATCTGTCTATAAAAATAAAAATCCAATCTTTTATCTTCATCAGATCTTTGACTATTTAGGAAAAAAACTGAGATTGTTCAATATTTATAAGAGCTAACTAACTTTCTGTATTTGCCTGTGAAGTCTTTGTCATTTTGATTAAATAGATAACTAACTATAGCGTCACAGTGACCTGTGACCCTGTTTGAAAAAGTGTTTTAAAATCTTTTGAAATTTTTGACGAAGTTCCCTCAAATCAAATTCAAATGAAATCTTATTGACCTGGAAATAATTTGGGGGCTTTCCAAAAGCCCCTGGAATACAGCAAAATATTCACTTTCTCTTCTAATAAAAGACAGATATGAAAATAATTAGGCTTATTGAGTAGGCTAAATTTCATGGGAAGCATTGTCAAATAAGTGAGATAAATGTTCTTCAGTTCAGTTCAATTCAGTCACTCAGTCGTGTCCGATTCTTTGCAACCCCATGAATCGCAGCACGCCAGGCCTCCCTGTCCATCACCAACTCCTGGAGTTCACTCAGACTCTCGTCCATCAAGTCAGTGATGCCATCCAGCCATCTCATCCTCTATCGTCCCCTTCTCCTCCTGCCCCCAATCCCTCCCAGCATCAGAGTCTTTTCCAATGAGTCAACTCTTCACATGAGGTGGCCAAAGTACTGGAGTTTCAGCTTTAGAATCATTCCTTCCAAAGAAATCCCAGGGCTGATCTCCTTCAGAATGGACTGATTGGATCTCCTTGCAGTCCAAGGGACTCTTGAGTCTTCTCCAACACCGTAGTTCAAAAGCATCAATTCTTCCGCACTCAGCTTTCTTCACAGTCCAACTCTCACATCCATACATGACCACAGGAAAAACCATAGCCTTGACTAGACGGACCTTTTTGGCAAAGTAATGTCTCTGCTAAATGTTCTTTGGGGAAACGTTATTATAAGTGCTCTAGAAATTTATAAAATTTTTAAAATTCAGATATGTCCTTGTACAATGTTATTAGTCATAATTCTAGTTATTATTTTAAAATTTTATGTGTTACAGAAATAACCAAATTTCCTCTTCAATTGCATTATAATGACTCAGATCTTTAACCATGCCATTTTAAATCTTTTGTCATTTACAGGAAATTATAGTGTTACTCTGATGCTTTTGCAAACAAAGCAAAACTTCAACTTCAACTGCAAGAAGATCCTACGGTCCAGTTCAGGCGCTCAGTCGTGTCTGACTCTTTGCGACCCCATGGACTGCAGCATGCCAGGCTTCCCTGTCCATTACTAACTCCCAGAGCTTGCTCAAACTCATGTCCATCAAGTCGGTGATGCCATCAAACCACATCATCCTCTGTCGTCCCCTTCTTCTCCGGCCTTCAATCTTTCCCAGCATCAGGGTCTTTTCCAAGGAGTCAGTTCTTTGCATCAGGTGAACAAATACTGGAGATTCAGCTTCAGCATCAGTCCTTCCAATGAATATTCAGGACTAATTTCCTTTAGGATGGACAGGTTGGATCTCCTTGCAGTCCAAGGGACTCTCAAAAGTCTTCTCCAACACCACAGTTCAAAAGCATCAATTCTTCGGTGCTCAACTTCCTTTATGGTCCAACTCTCACATCCATACATGACTACTAGAAAAACCATAGCTTTGACTAGACAGACCTTTGTTGGCAAAGTAATGTCTCTGCTTTTCAATATGCTGTCTAGGTTGGTGATAGCTTTTCTTCCAAGGAGCAAGCATCTTTTAATTTCATGGCTGCAGTCATCATCTGCAGTGATTTTGGAGCCCAAAAAAATAGTTTCTCACTGTTTCCACTGTTTCCCCAGATATTTGCCAGGAGTGATGGGACCGGATTCTATGATCTTAGTTTTCCGAATGTTGAGTTTTAAGCCAACTTTTCACTCTCCTCTTTCACTTTCATCAAGAGGCTCTTCAGTTCCTCTTTGCTTTCTGCCATAAAGGTGGTGTCATCTGCATATCTGAGGTTATTGATATTTCTCCTGGCAATCTTGATTCCAGCTTGTGCTTCATCTAGCCCAGCATTTTGCATGATGTACTCTGCATAAAAGTTAAATAAGCCGGGTGAAAATATACAGCCTTCATGTACTCCTTTTCCTATTTGGAACCAGTCTGTTGTTTCATGTCCAGTTCTAACTGTTGCTTTTTGACCTGCATACAGGTTTTCTCAGGAGGCAGGCCAGGTGGTCTGGTATTCCCATCTTTTGAAAAATTTCCCACAGTTTTTTGTGATCCACACAGTCAAAGGGTTTGGCATAGTCAATAAAGCAGAAGTAGATGTTTTTCTGGATCTCTTGCATTTTTTATGATCCAACAAATGTTGGCAATTTGATCTCTGGTTCCTCTGCCTTTTCTAAATCCAGCTTGAACATCTGGAAGTTCATAGTTCATGTGCTGTTGAAGCCTGGCTTGGAGAATTTTGAGCATTACTTCGCTAGTGTGTGAGATGAGTGCAATTGTGTGGTAGTTTGAACATTCTTTGGCATTGCCTTTCTTTGGGATTGGAATGAAAACTGAGCTTTTCCAGTCTTGTGGCCACTGCTGAGTTTTCCATATTTGCTGGCATATTGAGTGCACCATTTACACAGTGTCATCTTTTAGGATTTGAAATAGCTCAGTTGGAATTCTACCACCTCCACCAGCTTTGTTCGTAGTGGTGCTTCCTAAGGCCAACTTGACTTCGAATTCCAGGATGTCTGACTCTAGGTGAGTGATCACACCATTGTGGTTATCTGGGTCATGTAGATCTTTTTTGTATAGTTCTTCTGTGCATTCTTGCCACCTCTTCTTAATATCTTCTGTTACTGTTAGGTCCATACCATTTCTGTCCTTTACTGTGCCCATCTTTGCTTGAAATGTTCCCTTGGTATCTCTAAGTTTCTTGAAGAGCTCTCTAGTCTTTTCCATTCTATTGTTTTCCTCTATTTCTTTGCATTGATCGCTGAGGAAGGCTTTCTTATCTCTCCTTGCTTTCTTTGGAATTCTGCATTCAAATGGGTACATCTTTCCTTTTCTCCTTTGCCTTTAGCTTCTCTTCTTTTCTCAGCTATTTGTAAGGCCTCCTCAGACAAGCATTTTGCCTTTTTGCACTTCTTTTTCTTGGGGATGGCCTTGATCCCTGCCTCCCGTACAATGTCACGAACCTCTGTCCATAGTTCATCAGACACTCTATCAGATCTAATCCTTTGAATCTATTTGTCACTTACAGTGTATAATAGTAAGGGATTTGATTTAGGTCATACCTGAATGGTCTAGTGGTTTTCCCTACTTTCTTCAATTTAAGTCTGAATTTGGCAATAAGGAGTTCATGATCTGAGCCACAGTCAGCTCCCTGTCTTGTTTTTGCTGACTGTATAGAGCTTCTCCATCTCTGGCTGCAAAGAATATAATCAATCTGATTTTGTATTGAGCATCTGGTGATGTTCATATGCAGAGTCTTCTCTTGTGTTGTTGGAAGAGGGTGTTTACTATGACCAATGCGTTCTCTTGGTAAAACTCTGTTAGCCTTTGCCCTGCTTCATTTTGTACCCCAAGGCCAAAGTTGCCTGTTACTCCAGGTATCTCTTGACTTCCTACTTGTTCATCTCTGTTCCCTATGATGAAAAGGACATCTTTTTTGGGTGTTAGTTCTAGAATGTCTTGTAGGTCTTCATAGAACTGTTCAACTTCAGCTTCTTCAGTATGGAGCATAGACTTGGATTACTGTGATATTGAATGGTTTGCTTTGGAAACGAACAGAGATCATTCTGTCATTTTTGAGATTGTACCGAAGAACTGCATTTTGGACTCTTTTTGGACTATGAGGGCTATTTCATTCTTCTAAGGGATTCTTGTCCACAGTAGTAGATATAACGGTTATCTGAGTTAAATTCGCCCATTCCAGTCCATTTTACTTCGCTGATTCCTAAAATGTTGATGTTCACTCTTGCCATCTCTTGTTTGACCACTTCCAATTTACCTTGATTCATGAACCTAACATTCCAGCTTCCTATGCAATATTGTTCTTCACAGCATTGGACTGTACTTATATCACCAGTCACATCAATGACTGGGCAATGATCCTTTCTAAAGATCTTCTTTAGCTCAGTTGGTAAAGAAGTTCCTTAGGACTTTTTGACAAACATAGGTTTCTGATAATTTTCAGATGATACCACTGAACTGGGTAAGAAAAAATAGAACTCTAATGGAAAAACTAATGGCTTTACAAAACTGCTAACAGAAGACAAGATCAACAAGAGTTAATCACATGGGACTGAATGAACTGATGAATATGATTATAATTTTATGACTCTTTTGTCTGAAATATTACTGCCTTTTTAATCTTTGTTTTCCAGATATAAGAAAACCTTTGATCTTATACCATGACTTACAGTAATTCAGTAAATTATATCATTATAAGCAGAACTGAAACATTTATATTTTTCTCCCTGCCTGATCCCTCCAGAATTCAGAAACTCATGGTGAATACTCTTATTTTCAGGGCATTATAGTTATATTTTGTTCTTGTTTAGTTGCTAAGTCATGTCTGACTCTTTGCAATGCCATGTACTGTAGCCCAACAGGCTCCTCTGTCCATGGGATTTTCCAGGCAGAATACTGGAGTGGGTTTCCATTCCCTTCTCCAGGGGATCTTCCCAACCCAGGGATTGAATCCATGTTTCCTGCATTGGCAGGCGTATTCTCTACCACCTAAGAACCAGGGAAGCCCATTATAGTTATATTTATATGAGTTAAATAAGAATTTCTTCTTAGAAGAGGATGCAACTGGAAACTTGTTATATTACTAAAGTTTTGACTGGAATGTCGTACTTGAGATATACAAGTATAGACTCAGATATGACCAGACAGCTTTAAGGAACTAAGGTTGACTTTGTGGAGCTGACAAAGCCCTTGGAAAAACAGCTAGGCACCTTGCTCACAGTGTTCCCATCAGCCTTACCATGTGAGTAAAGAAGGTCATTTCCTGCAGGTGGAGAAACTTTAGGATATTTTGGGGACCTCAAAAAGAGAGCAATTCACCCAAAACTATAGGTATTACAGGCAAGCATGATGGCAAGTCTTTTGCTGGGCTTCCTCACCTCGAGAGAACATTTAAAAGTTCAATCTGGAGATTCCTTACTGAAAGGTAACCATTCCATTCATCACATTTCTGTGATGATGTACAAGTTAAAGATACAAGAGAGAAGTACAGTTAAAGATCTTTATTCAGAATTTAATGTATAGTTAGGAAAACAAACAAAATAAAGGCTTCCAATGACTATGAAGGGAAGTGAAGTGTTAGTTGCTCAGTCGTGTCCAACTCTTTCTGACCCCATGGACTATAGCCTGGAGGCTCTTCTGTCCATGGGAATTCTCCAGGCAAGAATACAAGAGTGGGTAGTCATTCCCTTCTCCTGGGAATCTTCCCAATCCAGGGATCGAACCTGGGTCTCCTGTGTTGCAGGCCTATTCTTTACTGTCTAAGTCACTAGGGAAGCCCTCCAATGACTGCGTCCATATATAAATTAAATACTAAGAGCTTTGAACCACATAATTAATTCAACAGGAATAATAAAAATGGAAGGACTGGTTTTATTCAGGATCATTCCCTTTTTATTCATTACTTGAGAAATATGCTAATCATCAGCTAAGAGTGGTCCTTTCTTTCCTAACAAAGATGCTGCTTGGATATTCCAATTCACATTTAGGAAAACTGAATAACCAAAATAACGGAAAGGCAAAACTATAGTATATAACAAATATCCATGCTGTAGCTGGTCAGGAAAAACTGGGATCGACAGACCTTTGAAAAGATATTTCACAGCTGAGGCAAAAATAACTTGGAGTTAACTTTACTTAAATAATATATTCTGTATTTGAGGAAATAGCTCAGAAGTTTAGTTTTCATGCCTGTAATTTTGGTGGCTGTCAAATAACCTCATTGGGATGTCCATATCAAGAAATTCATCAGCACAAAAATCACTAATACTAGACAATTTGGGCTCCTGGCATTCATAATAGGCTCCAATGTAGTTTTTGTTTGTTTCTTTGCTTTGGTGTTAGTTATCAAGAAGAAGAAAAAAAAAGAACTGGGGTCAGCTTACATGTCTTATGTAATTGAGGAGCAAAGAAGCAAGAAAAATGTTACAGGATAGAATAAAACTTTGACTGCCAGATCTTATCCAAAGAGAATCTGTTAAACCTGATGGCTCTCATTTGGAGATGCTGCAGTGACATAACTAAAGTTCTTTAATGTTTTGGTATTGCATAAGCAAAGAAGAGGGATAACATATGACCTCTCAAAATATGTCTCTTTGGTATAAAGATAATTTAAGGCTGATCATTTTTAAGAAACAGCAGACACAGGAGAAGCTCTAAAACTCCAGTAGAAGTTACTCTTTGTAAGAGATCTTTACAGTTATAAAAGAAATCTTCCCTTGTAAGGGTGTTTCCCTTCCTGTACCAGGAAGAGGATGACTTTCAATCTCCAGAAACTCATCAATGGAGAAGGCAGAGGCTTAAGTCTGCATAACAACCACGCCCATCATTACTGTGCTTTTCTTGGTCACCTCCCATAACTGGCCTCCCAGGCTCCCCAACTCTTCTTTTGTCTTTCCTGGAGATGGTATTGAAGGTGCTGGCTTGGGCCATTTCAGGGGGTTACTCAGTTTTCCTGGCTATTCCACATGTATTTAGGAGGAAGATATGTTAGTAAATTTATGTTTGCTTTTCTCCCATTAATCTATCTTATATAGCCAAGAACCCACTCTTTGTGACCCCATGGACTGTAGCCCACCAGGCTCCTCCGTCCATGGGATTCTCCAGGCAAGAATATTGGAGTGGGTTGCCATTTCCTTCTCCAGGGGATATTCCCGACCCAGGGATTGAACCAAGGTCTCCCGCATTGCAGGCAGACGCTTTAACCTCTGAGCCACCAGGGAAGCAATTAAGAAGGGTAGAGGGAAAATTATTTTTCCTTCCAAACAGCAACAACTCAAAAAAATGACTCTTCTGTGTATGCCTAGTGAAGGACTGGGAAGCCTGGTGTGCTGCAGTCCATGGGGTCACAAAGAATTAGATACAAATTAGTGACTGAACAACAACTCAGTTTTTAATGGTCTTTTTAGGAAGATGCAGCCGTATAGAGAAGTAGGAGGTTTTGATGTCTGGGCAAAGTTTGGCTTTTCAATATTTTGAAATCAGTGGTCAAAGATGTTAAAGGATGAGCCCCAAAAGAGCTTGATACAGTTCTATTGTCTCCCTGTATCTTGCAGCAAATAAATGCACGAGGTAAATACTAACAAGGATGGTGGCACATATTACAAAAGTGATCCATTATATGAAGGGATAAGGAGTCCACTGGGTCTAAATTCATCTGGCTTTAAAACAATGTATCCTAAATGATATGCATGTTAATTATGTTACTGAAGATATTCCAAGGACTAGGGAGTTAGAGAGCAAGTCTAATTCCCATGGATTTCACTCTTTGGGGGGCTTCCCTGGTAGCTGAGATGGTAAAGAATCTGCCTACAATGCACGAGACCTGGGTTCGATCCTTGAGTCGGGAAGATCCCCTGGAGAAGGGAATGGCTACCCACTCCAATATTCTTATCTGGAGAATTCCACTGACAGAGGAGCCTGGAGGTACAGTCCATGGGGTCGCAAAGATTTGGCCATGACTGACTGAGCGACTAACATACACATACCTTCTAAAAACAAGTATTTCCTGTAGTAAGGAGCTAAAATTTGAGCTTCCTAGGTGGCTCAGTGGTAAAGACACTGCCTGTCAATGCAGAAAATGTGGGTTTGATCCCTGGGTCAGGAAGATCCCCTGGAGGAGGAAATGACAACCCACTCCAGTATTCTTGCCTGGGAAATCCCATGGACAGAGGAGCCTGGTGGGCTACAGTCCATAGGGTCACAAAGAGTGGGACAGGACTGAAGTGATTTAACACACACACTCTTCGGAGGGACGGAGAAAGGGAAAGGGAGGGAGATTTCGCATCCAAGAGTTAAAATGGGTTTGAGGAGGAATAGAAGAAAACTAGATGTTTATCATTATTAACTAGTGCTAGTCTCTGAGACAGATACTTTGCCAGTTTCCAAACTACTTCATGATGAATGAATTGCCATATTATTGTAATCAAGATATCTAAACAATTCACTACAGGACTGTTAATGAACATTCCCTTTATGTGACAGTTTCAAAGCCAAACGTCCCCTAGAAGCACAATTCTACATTAGAAATGCTTAATATCAAAGTAGTTTAAAAAGCAGATGATGGCATTTCAAATTATATTGGTTCTGATTTCCTGATCGTTTAATTTTATGAGTGCCAGGCACATAGTAGGTTTTTAACAATTGCCATTAAATGCATGAATAAATTAATGAAGATCTCCTGTAGGACAGCACATTCAAACTAAAGTAAATCTATTATAAGGAAAAATATAGAATCAACAGAGCAAAATTGCCAGTGCTAAAGCTGACCATTTTAATGAAAGATAAATTAGATGTGAGGGAATTTTTAATGAGACATGTTATTGCTGCATCCTAAATTATCCAGATTATCACATAGTTGGAGTAGAAAAATCATGTAATAGCTGCTAACATGGTGATAAATATGTCAGACACTGTGATACATATTGATACACACTAAGTTTATTCCTCGTAGCTGCTCTATATGGAAAGTACTATCATTATTCCCCATTTTATACAAGAGAAATTTGAGGCTCAAAGAGAGTATGGGATTTGTCCAAGATAGCACAGCTAGTATGCAAAGAGTGGGTTTTGCACAGACAGCCTTACTCCAGAGTCCACACCCTTAAATATTAAACTGCTTTGCTCCAGAGAGTAAACACGTCCACACTGTGAAGTCATCCAGAATTACAGTGTGGACAAGGAACTCAGAGAATGAAAAAGAAACTTAGGATGGCCTGGTGAGTGCAAGAGTGACTAGGCCAAAGTCAGAGCACAATGATGCTGGATATCTGTCTGGAGAATTGCTTGTGCTAGAGACATGGAAAACATACAAATGATGGGCAAATAAAAGATTGGGGTTTTGGAGGGAAGCTGAAAGTCAGTGTTGGATGCATGGTCAAATTGGGGAGCAGTGATTAGGAACCTAAGCAAAGGCATCTGGGTAAAAGGTTCAGAGACTTACATAGGGAGTTCAATTCAACAGGCAATGGTGGAGACAAGAGATAACACAGAAGGAAATGTATCTACTCTTTGCTTCGGTTCTTTTTGGGACAAGGATCTAACTCTCAAGCTTCTCAGGCCAGGGACTAGAGTGAGGAATAGGGCGCAAGGCAGTCATACACTAATGTGGCCCATTGGCCATTGTTTTATTCTATGACCTAGTTCTCTGTAGAGCATGTGACATGACCCTAACTGTCCCAGTACCTTCCCTGGCTGTAGGAATCAACAACCCTGAATATTCTCAAGCAAAAGTCAAATTTCCTAGTAAATTTTCAGCCAGTTTTTGTGGAAATTAGATTTTTTTAAAGAGAAAAGGCTGGCCCAGAATCTAGCCTAGCTCAATCCTAGCTATACTATTTATAGTATTGTCTTGGCATTAAGGACAACTCAGCTGATAACAGGAGGTGATAGCTCAAAGAATCCGCAACACCCATTGGAGGGTTCTGACATCATTTTTATTATGTTAACAATACTGAACTAAAGGTAACAGTGGAGGGGGAAAAAAAACTTAAGTTATTTTGGCAAAGGTACGTCCTGGCAAGTTTACTTGTCAGAAGAATGGATAATTACTGATTTATGAGATCTGTATTCATCAAATGCTTTAACATATCTCTCTATGCAAGTTTTAAGAAGAAAGACTTTGAAGGCCTGTAAGATAGTTAAGGGATTTATAAGTCAACAGCAGAAGAATATGATTCACAGTAACAGCTTCCAGCTCTTCTCTGAGCTTTAGGCTTCTGAGCAATACAGTCAGTCATCTTGGTCATTACACAATTGCTAGAATGACAACAATTTGACTCTCGCAGGGACCCTGTGACCAAAACTATCAGCTCCCATGTGCTGTGCCTTCCTTGAGCTTCTGAACCTTTCAGGACTGGGGAACTTGTAGTTATGGCATCTGTTAACCAGAGTCCATTGTTTTTTCCCACAGATGGTTGGGATAGATCATTCCACATGCTGATAAGCCTCTCCAGGGCAGGAGATGTCTGACTACCATTGTGAATTGATGACTCATTTGCTGCAGCTCCCTTAAAAGGAAGGTGAACACTAACTTTAATAGGGGCTTTTGGAGTACATGACCTTGAAGGATACTTTCTGGCTTTAGCTTTTATTTTACGGAAGATAAAATGCTGGTGGCATAAATACATATTTGAGAAACACTGTGGAAGATGTAAGTATTGAAGAGTGCTCTAACACTGCCCACCACTTTCTTCTTCATGTTTAGGAAATCAGGCAGTATTGGAAAAGTCTTTTCAAACGATTTCCTTGATTCCTCAGTCATTTATGTTTGTAGTACCGGAAGCTTTCTTAGCTATGGGCAACTTAACCTTAAGCCACACATGCTAAAAATAGCCTGGCGGTGCTTGACCCTTCCTGACCCTTGAGTGCCTGTCTGCTAGATAAGAGCTGTAATAGCTGCATCCTCCTTGGAAATGATCCAGCTTCCTTCCTTCTTCCTATGATCTCTACTTAACTGTCACTCCCACTTTATCCTAAAAAGAAATAAACATCATTAAAGCCAACAGATTTTTAGATGAGCCCTCTATCTTTTCTCTATTACCTTCCTTCTTGAAGAATAATTCAGACTCTGTAATTAGACTCTTCAATTCAAAAGAGTGAGCAGAATGGTGAAAGTATTTTATCCACATAAAAGAAGAATGAATAAAAGGAACTAAAGCTGAATCTATGGAAGTGAAGGCCCAGAAGGATTATGGGGACTGTCATCAAACTTTTGAAGGGCTATTTTGGGAAAGAGAGATTAAAAACGGGATCATGGGGTAGATAGTGAAATAGGAATGTTTTCTAATTGTTACATTTTTCCAAAGATAGAACTGGCTTCCTGGAGGAGGAACGTGATCCAGTATAAGCTGACAGATCACTAGGGAAGATGTTGATGAATAGTTCAATTATACATCTAGGCTACTTCCAACCCTGGGAATATTTTTGTCCTTTTATATGTGTAATATTTCTACTTTAAGTCCCTTCATTGACTGACAAACAATCAGACTGCTTACTAGCTGCTGCTTATCTTTTCCCTCCATTAACATCTCCCCAAAAGTAAACTATTTGAATATTACAGTCACCTTGACAACAGAGGTGTCTATTTTAATAGCTTTCAGTAACATTATTCAAAGGGAATCTATTTTCCAATAAAGTCTTTGGCATTCTCTTTCTCTTCCAACCTCAAAGAGTTTAGGATGAAACATGTGCTTTGAAATTAAAATCACTGTAAATTCGCTGAGTAAGAGAATGTTTTCATTTAGCATAATGTAGAAAAAAATTTTTTTTTCTCTTGTAACGTACATGAAAAAATTTCACCAACAAAAAGGCATGGCTCAAATTTTACAATCGTCTATAATTTCAAACAATTCAATATATATTTATATATATATTTTAACCCTGTGTGTAAGGTATTGGGGTTGCTGTGGAATCAGATTTATTGTAGCCGATGTTATACTCAACCAAAACATACCTTACTTAAATTGCTAATGATGAATAATAATTGAAAAATAATTCACTAGTGAATTATTATTAATCATGGGAGGATATTACACATGTAAAAGTTATCTAAGGCAGAAAAAAATAATAATGAAGTAAAATGGGGACTCAATTGGATGTAATTTGTACACTCAAGGAACAACCTTTCAATTAAGAGCATAATCTTTGACTTAAAACTCTCTTGGTTATTTTTAATTGGTTTGCTTACTTCTAATATTATCAATAGCATTTAACTAAATACTTCCTGTGCATAGGCTCTGTCCCAAGCTCTTCACACTTAGTGTTTTTTTTTCATCTGTAAAATCCACTAAGAGTTGATAATATTATTTTTCCCATTCCATATTATCAGGGAACTGAAGCTTAAGGAAGTTAGATATCATTCCCAAGATTATATAGCTGGTATTAAAACAGAGAAAGGGGGACTTCCCTGATGATCAAGTGGTTAAGACTCCCCACTTTGATTGTAGGGGGCACAGGTTTGATCCCTGGTTGGGGAACTAAGATCCTGCATACCTAATGGCACAGCTTGAGGGAGGGGAAGAAAAAGGAATCTGAATATCTAAATTTGATTCCAGTGCCTGAGCTAGTCACCCATCCACTGTGCTATCTGCTTTGATGGCCTTACTGTTAACGTAATTGTTTTATTTGGAATAAATTTATGTTAAAAAAAAACACAATTTTTTTTTACCTTCCAATTATTTCACTTTCATTAAAGGTTAAGTCAACTACACAAACTTAGAAGGTTACACTCACCCCGTTTGTGAAGGAGAACACTGGCATGCCGACGTCCATTTCCATTTTCAACATAACAGGAGTAATTTCCCAAGTCACCTTCTTCTACAGAGTCCACAATTAATGAGATGGAAACTTCCTGTTCCCCAAGATGCTCCTTGAGGATTCTAAAATATAAAGCAAAATGAAACAAAAAACCCCCACACAAACATACACACACATGAAAGAAAAAATTTTAGGTGAATCTGATATGAAAAAACCTACAGCATCTGTGCTTCAAATTTGGTCATGGATTGATGCTATCTTAATTAAATTATATCATGCCCTTTTCTTTTTCACTTCTAATAAGGAAGCTTGTCTTTGTGGATGCTAATGAAGTTGCAGTTAATTATCTCTCTTAGCAGGACAATCACACTGTCATAATAAAGAGGTGAGAGAGACCTTGAAGAAAAGTTTACAAATTGCTTTCCCTTTAAGAAGAAATATGATGTAAGGGTGGGATAAGAAATTCTAATGTCTTAGGCTGGAGGACTAATTATCTATCAGGTTAATTTTAAAGAAAGGAAGGATAGAAAATTTCTGAGCTATTTTGACATTTCAGTTGAAACCTCTAGTCTGGCATTGTTTTAAAAGGTACAAATCAATTCCTATTTTTAAAGAAATATGAAATTACAAAACTATAGACTAAATGTTCTGATGAAGCATTTAATTCTGACATTTAAAATTCATAGTAGATGCTCACTAACCTCACTGTCAAGGATTTTAACAATCTTTTTAGAACAAATGGAAAACTTCAAAGTAGGGCTCCCTTGCCATGCTCACCAAGTTTCCACCTTTACTCTTCCACCCCCTTGGTAACTCATGCTTGCACAATACTTCCTCATGAAGAATCAAAGAAAAAAATACCTTTCTAGAACATTCCCTGAGCACTCACAAAAGTAGAGAAGGGGAAAGTTAGGAGGTTTATTGGTTATTGTCCTATAACCTTAGCATTTCAGAGTATATGAGTATAAGATAATAGTGAAGTTTTAAACATGAAAAATGGCAGAGGAGCATTTTAGTATGTATTGAAGAATTGCTCATCTGGGCATTTCAGAACCTGACTGCAATGTTATATTCCTGGGTATTTGTTGCCAGGAAGAAAATTCCAGTAGAAATAACCCTCTGTGACAGTTTTATAGGTTTTTATTTTCTATTGAAAACCTTTTTCTCTTATACCTTTCCTAAAGTTTTAAAAGTCTTCACATTTAAGAAGAAGAATTTGGTTAAAATGCTCAAATATACCCCAAAGAGGTGATCTTTAGATTGGAGAATGTTTACAAATGATCTGCATTTTGATTCACTTATAATTTATTAATTAATATATTTGCTTATTTACATTATGAATAAAAATGAGTACCCGTATATAAGTGTACTTTTAGTCATAACTGAATACCTCAATATTTAAAAGTAAGCAAACAAATATGTTAATTATTTTTCAAAAAAGAAGATGCATAAGCATTATGCCCTCAAAATAAGTGTATTTTTATGATTATTTGCTATTATTCCACTATATTAATATTTAGACCTTAAAGTCAGCCTAAAAAAGGTAATAAAAGCATTTTTGTATTACCATTCCTATCAAGTGTTTTATAGTCTACACGATGCCTCAAATATGTAGCAACATATAAAAGGAAGTGACAGAGACGATGTTTGAATCCTAAAAACATGATGTTGAATTCTAAAAGCCTGTTAACACTGGGTTGGCCAAAAAGTTCCTTTGTGTTTTTCCAGAAAATGGTATAGAAAAACCCAAACAAACTTTTTGGCCACCCAATATTTCCTCTCAGCAATTAAAAAAAAAGAGCTCTTATCAACCAAAAGTACAATATCACATTTTCCATATTTGATGCTATTTTGGTAAACTCACATTCAGTTTATTCCTTAGTGGAAAATTCCTTTTTATTTCTCTTAAATTCTTTGCAAATGGCACTCAGGTTTTACAATTTCATAGTCACTCCCTCAAGGATATTTTTCCTCCTTGCCATTAAATGTTGTAACATTTTTAGTATGATAGTAAAACACCCTCAACCCCCTTCTTTTTTAGCTCACTTTCTATTCACTAACACAGCAAATGTGAATCTTGACTGTACAAGTTAAAAGAGACAAATTACTTTACCTAATGTCACTTTCCCAAACTCGATTTTCATCCAGATCTTCAATAAACTTCTCTCCTTTCATCCAGTAAATTAAAGGACTGACATCTCCACTGTACCCAAAGAAAGCTCTGCAGGTGAGATTAGCTGAATCACCTGTGGAGAGAAGCGATAGAAATGTGTTGTAAAACTGTTGATACACTCTTATTTTAGGCAAACTGGCACATAAAACTTAAATCACTTCATTGATTTAATGAAACATCTCTCTAAATCAATATTTTTCACATATTTTCTGTCAAATTAACAGAATGTGTACTTTTGGCAGCTTGCTTAATGGAATGTGAATTACTTATCAGATTATGAAGAACACTGGTCAGTTATTCTACAGAACTTTACTTTCATTTAAGTTTGCCTGATGTTTCCATATGAATAGATTGAGGTTATGAATTATTAGGAAGGGTACTTCAGAGGTGATGTGCACTTCTCAAAGCACATGCTCACTTGCTTCAGTCATGTCCGACTCTTTGCCACCCTGCTGACTGTAGCCCACCAGGCACCTCTGTCCATAGGATTCTCCAGGCAAGAATACTGGAGTGGGTTGCCATGCCCTTCTCCAGGGGATCTTCCCGACCCAGGGATTGAACCTGGGTCTGCATTAGCAGGTAGGTTTTTTACTACTGCGATATCAGACAAGAACATAATGTTGATAATATGAGATTTTATAAAGCAGTTAGAAGATGTTTCTCAGTCCTGAATGTGGGAAAGAAAGAGAACCAAATGTTTCAGTGGGAAAGAAATGGAACTGCAAAATACAGGATTCCTTACAAATGTTACTAAAATATTTGTACTATGTGAGGAATAGTATTTTAATTAGGGAAACCAGCACACATTCAGGTAAAAAAACACATTATTAAAATACAAATGGACAACACCTGAGAATAAATATTTGGGCTGTTTATAAAACATAAAATCAATAATACTACTGTGGAGATGAGTTTCTTCCAGTGCACTACTCAAGAGAGGCCACTGTAATGATGAATACAGATTAATTACTTAATAAGGTAAGTGGAAGTCCCTGACTGAAAAGTGGGAGTGAATTTAATGCCAACAGAAACTAAGGCATATTTCTGGACAAGTAACGTGATTTTGCAAACACCTGATTTCCTCAAGCCTCAGGCAGCATTAGAGAACTGAAATATTCCAGTACTATTATAGTTTTAAGATCTTGCTGCCTCCAAGTAGAGCTAGAAAATGTGGGATGGCAAAGAGACCTATAGGGACCTACTCCAGAATGGACTGGAGCAGGGGAACTCTTAAGGATACCTTAAGTAAGGCAAATTTATTCATTTCTTAAATTCCTGAGAATATTCTAGAGGACTTTGACAAATATGTGACTTTAAGGTGAAGAGAAGGAGGTTCCTAAAGTCTAAAAGCTAAGCTATGAGTTAATAGTGAACATTGCCTAAAACTGGGCTTATCAGTGATTCTACCATATAAACCTAGAGAAAACCATAATTCACTTACAGATGCACTCTTTGTAAGTCCTGGTATGGGTCAACCTGTATATAAACTTTATTCTCCAAGTTCTACAAGAAAATTTTTATTGGATAAAATTCATATTATCTTATGTCCATTGCATAAGACTGCTGCTGCTGCTGCTAACTTGCTTCAGTCGTGTCCGACTCAGTGTGACCCCATAGACGGAAGCCCACCAGGCTCCCCCGTCCCTGGGATTCTCCAGGCAAGAACACTGGAGTGGGTTGCCATTTCCTTCTCCAATGCATGGAAGTGAAAAGTGAAAGTGAAGTCGCTCAGTCGTGTCCAACTATTAGCGACCCCATGGACTACAGCCTACTAGGCTCCTCCATCCACGGGATATTCTAGGCAAGAGTACTGGAGTGGGGTGCCATTGCCTTCTCCGTGCATAAGACTAGTTCATAACTGAATTCTTGCTCCTCTAATATTTTTAAGATAGCATGATACAGCCTTTCCTTTTATCTTATCTTTCTTTACATCTGAATGTCCTCCAAGTAAGTGATTCTTTAGAGACTTTGATTCTATATGCAATAATCATTATTAGTGACCAGATAAGTTCAGAAAATGTCTGCAAATTTTATGAGGCAAATGGAGCTTTAAATAATCTCCTTCATTATTAATTTTGATACATAAATATTTTGTTAATATTTTAATATGCAACCCCCTCCCTGAGAGAATAATTTACCTTACACAATGGATAATTGAATGTCAATCTTACTGATTGGAAACCACAGATTTCTATGGGAAATGTCAACCCAATGGTTCAGAACAATTTTTAAATCCAGTATTCTTTGCTTTTACATTTTTCTAAGAGCACTGGCTTTTATGTAACTCAACTACCTGTTACAGTGTCAAGGTAGTCATAAATTCAACAGTAAATCTCAAAATACTATATAGTGTGATGATTAATATCATATGCCAAGAGAATCAGTATATATTACAGAGTTCAAAAATTTACATGTCAATAATTTACACAATCTGTGTTGTAAGGGAACAAGATTTAGCTTTTAGGTAGGAGTTAATGACTGAAACTCATAAATAGAAATCTCCAGAAATTATCTCATTTTCCATTACAGTTTTACTAAATTTGGGGGATCATAAATAATGATCATGTCACTAGCAACTCAGCCTGACATTCTTTAGCAGAGAAGTCAATTGAATCCCTCGCTGGGAACTGAATTTTTCTCTCTTGTCACCCTCCTACCTTCCCAGATCAGCTGATTTGCTATTATCTAATTCCTCCTTTTTCTCAACTATTGGCTTTGTGCCGCCACACCTAGTAAATGGCTCCTGCACCCATGTAAGAAACGATTGACTTTTTCAATCATCTTTGCTCACCTCTTCTTTTGACTACTTATCATGCCTTGAGCTCCAGTACTGGGGGTATCCCAAGTGCTATGGGGGCACCCGGAGGGCCTCTACTCAGACCTGGGTTGGGCTTACTGTGGGTTAGAGAGTGGAATTCATGCAAAGAATAAAAGAAGGTGGAGGGAAAAATAGAAAAGCACTCCAGGTAGAGAGGAAAGAACCTGAGTGACAGAATGTCAGGGAACTTTGGAGGAAGTCAGTAACTCCAGAGTCGTTGAAGCTAAACTACATGTAGTGGGTAGAGTTGGGGTGAGGATTTGGGGGAAAATCATGAGGCCAGAGCAGTGGCAGCCCTGATCTCCCATGAAGGCCATGTTTAAGATGTGGGAATTCCATTTAAGGGCAATTCTAAGTTGGGGAAAGGTTTCAGGTAGGAGATTGACATGGGCACACTTGCAGTCTAAAGAAATCACTCTTTTTGTATTTGCCAAACTGGGATTGGAGAGAGTTCCAAGAGAAGTGAGAAAGATTGAGAATTTTATGATACTTCAGGACCATATAAGGGACCATCACTGCAAAGAGAGGATTATTTCCACATCATTTCTTCCTTCCTTTCTTACTTGTTTTTGGGCCACACCACTTGGCATGTGGGATCTTCGTTCCCCAACCAGGAATCGAACCCCAGCCCCCTGAATTGAAAGCTCAGAGTCTTAACCACTGGACCACCAGGGAAGTCCCTCTGCATAGTTTCTTAAAAGGACAAAGTACAGGTTATAGCACTGATGACAGACCACTGTGCTTTTTATCAATGTGATCGTAGGAAGCCTCTCAAAGCACAGATTACAAGGAAGCCTGATAAGGTAGAAAATACATTTTTTATTTTTATAATTTACCTGCATCACTGTGTGTGTGTGTAGGAGAGAGAGACAGACAGATTAAACGGTTTCCAGCTGCTTCTCAAAACAATCAGGAGAAACAATGATGACATGTTTGTTGACCTTCCATTCCCAGATGATATGGACAATGATATTGGCATATTAATGACTGGGAATCTCCATTCCTCTCCCAACTCCTCCCCAGTCCCCTCCCCAGGCTCTCCTTCTGGAATCGGCGTGGGCTCTCACTTTCAGCACAGTCGGAGCCAGGGTGAGTGTCTTCTTTCTAGGGAAGCACCCGAGGAGCTGAAACAGCAGCCTCTAGCCCTTGGGTATTTTGTGTCAACCGCCAAAGCCGAGAATCTCCCCCAGTGGTTTTGGTCATCATGTCCCCAGGCTCAGAACCAGTGTCCCCTCTTCCTAAAGGCTTCGCTGCATCACCACATTTCTGTAGCACAGACGGACAAACTTCTCCCCGCCAGGAATTCTCAGCAGGTTCCACATTCTCTTGACTCCAAAACCACGTCTGATGTTTTAAGGTTTGTTTTGGAGCAGTACAACGCTCTGTCGTGGCTCACGTGCAATCCGACCACCCAGGACCGTACCTCCTGCCTTCCCGTCCACTTTGGGGTGCTCACTCAGTTGTACAAGGCCATCATGAATATACTCTAATTGGAAAAGCAAAAAACAAAAAACAAAACAAACAAACAAAAAAAAACAATCAGGAGAGAAAGTCAACTTGAGTAGAGGTCTGTTCTGTGAAGTTGTTGTTGTTCAGTTGCTCAGTCATGTCAGACTCCTTGCGACTCCATGGACTGCAGAATGCCAGGTCTCCCTGTCCTTCACTATCTCCCCAAGTTTGCTCAAACTCATGTCCATTGGGTTGATGATGTCATCCAACCACATCTGTCACCCACTTCTCATCCTGCCCTCAATCTTTCTCAGCATCAGGGTCTTTTCCAAAGAGTCAGCTCTTCACATCAGGTGAGCAAAGTATTAAAGCTTTAGCTTCAGCATCAGTCCTTCTAATGAATATTCAGGGTTGATTTCCTTTAGGATTGATTGGTTGGATCTCCTTGTTGTCCAAGGGACTCTCAAGAGTCTTCTCCGCCACTACAGTTTGAAAGGAACAATTCTTCGGTGCTCAGCCTTCTTTCTGATTCAACTCTCACATGCATACATGACTACTGGAAAAACCATAGCTTTAACTATACGGACCTTTGTCAGCAAAGTGATGCCTCTGCTTTTTAAAATGCTGTCTAGGTTTGTCATAGCTTTTCTTTCAAGGAGCAAGTGTCTTTTAATTACATGGCTGCAGTCACTGTCCACAGTGATTTTGGAACTCAAAAAAAAATTGTCTGTCACTGTTTCCATTTTTTCCCCATCTATTTGCCATGAAGTGATGGGATCAGATGTCGTGAACTTAGTTTTTTGCAGGTTGAGTTTTAAGTCAGCTTTTCACTCTCCTCAAGAGGCTCTTTAGTTCCTCTTTGCTTTCTGCCATAAGGGTGGTGTCATCTGTATATTTGAGGTTACTGAAATTTCTCCTGGCAATCTTGATTCCAGCTTGAGCTTTGTCCAGCCTGGCATCTTTCATGATGTACTCTGCATGTGAGTTAAATAAGCCAGGTGACAATATACACCCTTGATGTATTCCTTTCCCAATTTTGAACCAGTCTGTTGTTCCATGTCCAGTTCTAACTGTTGCTTCTTGATTTGCATACAGGTTTCTCAGGAGGCAGGTAAGGTGGTCTGGTATTCCCATCTCTTTCAGCATTTTCCACAGTTTGTTGTGATCCACACAGTCAGAGGCTTTAGTGTAGTCAATGAAGCAGAAGTAGATGTTTTTCTGGAATTCTCTTGCTTTTTTGATGATCCAACAAGATGTTGGCAATTTGATCTCTGGTTCCTCTGCCTTTTCTAAATCCAGCTTGAACATCTGGAAGTTCTCAGTTCACTTACTCTTGAAGCCTACCTTGAAGGATTTTGAGCATTACCTTGCAAGCATGTGAAATGAGTGCAATTGTGCGGTAGTTTGAACATTCTTTGGCATTGCCCTTCTTTGGGATTGGAATGAAAACTGACCTTTTCCAGTCCTGTGGCCACTGCTGAGTTTTCCAAATGTGCTGGCATATTGAGTGCAGCACTTTGACAGCATCATCTTTTAGGATTTGAAATAGCTCAGCTGGAATTCCATCACCTCCATTAGCTTTGTTCGTAGTAATGCTTCCTAAGGCCCACTTGACTTCACACTACAGAATGTATGGCTCTAGGTGAGTGATCACATCATCATGGTTATCCGGGTTATTAAGACCATTTTTGTACAATTCTTCTGTGTATCTTTGCCACCTCTTCTTAATATCTTCTGTTTCTGTTCAGTTTGGTACAGTTCAGTTGCTCAGTCATGTCTGACTCTTTGTGACCCCATGGACTGCTGTTAGTTTCATACTGTTTCTGTTCTTTATTGTGCTCATCTTTACATGAAATGCTCCCTTGGTGTCTCTAATTTTCTTGAAGGGATTTTTAAAATTGTTTCTCTTAATGATACCTATTTGTGTGTCTGAACAGAAGTTACTACTCCCATTCTTATGCAAAGCTCTGTTTCTCAAGAGAGGACACTAGAAGCCCAGTGGAGTCAATCTTGAGAGAAGGCCAGGTGACATCAGGCTCACCTGAGACTCACCAACCGCTAAAGTGTTGGTGAGGAAAGCTGAATCCATCTAGTACTTGGTTGGGCAAAAATTTCATTTGTTTGTTTGTTTGTTTTTTAATAGCTTAAGGGAAACCCAAATGAACTTTTGGGCCAACCCAATACTTTTCATTTGGGAAATGGTGGCTAATCACATGAGCATCTGTTAGGAGCTGTGACCTCAGACCCCAAGTGTGTACTGCCTGTGTTTGAAAGCAGAAATAAATGACTATAAATCCTTCCCCTTGGGTTAAAGAAAAACAGGAGTGAATAGAATATCATGGGGCAGGGTGGGGCCCAGGGAGAGATGATGCACTTCTACTCAATAAGGGTAGATAGGAATTCATAAGTATAACTAGGAAAATTAGGAAAATATAATTAGCAAATTTTGTTTAGAAAGCTAATTAGGCAATTATGAAAGAGGAATTAGGAAAATAAAAATAATATGACTGTGTTTGTACCTTGGGCTGATGAAGCAGTATATGCAGTTACATAATAGGATTTTAGCATCTGAATTTTATGAGTAGTTCATCCATGATCTATTTCACATTCTCATGCTTTTTATAAAATTGTGATTAATGGTTTAGAGTTCTTTTTAAACAACATATTTATTATTATTAAAAAATTATTGGAGTATAATAGCTTTACAAAGTTGTGCTAGTTTCTGCTGTACAACAATGTGAATCAGCTGTACATATACATATATCTCCTCCCTCTTGAGCCTCCCTCCACATTTTCACACTTTTTAATATTATATTCTTTGATTTAAACTCTCCTCACTTCCACGTAGCAAATTCCTTCTCCTCCATTAAGTTCTATTTAAAATAGCACCTCTTACAAAAGACTGACTTGGCTTTTCTAGGAATCGTCAGTCAACTCTGTCTTTTCTCCCCTTTTCCTCTTGGAACAGGTTTGCTTCCCTGGTGGCTCAGTGGTAAAGAATCCGCCTGCCAATGCAGGAGACACACAGGAGATGCAGGTTCATTCCCTGGATTGGGAAGATTCCCTGAAGGAACTGGCAACCTACTCCAGTGTTCTTGCCTGGAAAATTCCATGAATAGAGGAGCCTGGCAGGCTACAGTCCACGGGGTTGCCAAAAGTCTGACATGACAGAGAACAGAGGAAAGGTTATTACTATTGCAACTCCTAATGCTACCATTAACCTTGTTCCTTTTAGCAAACTTCCACTAACTTTCAGGTCAGAGGTTATTTTATACACTCATATCTTCTACAATATCATTTAGTTTAGATGAATATGGCTTCAGATATTATATATTTCTTTACTTAATCCATTGAGTGTTGAACTCATTGTCAAAAAAAAAAAAAAAAAGACTTACTCCTACTCCCCCCAAACCAGATTTTGACTCAGCAAGTGTGGAAGGTTCCAGGGATTTTAATTTTTAACAAGCACTCCCAGGTGCTTTTCATGCAAGTGGTTACAGTTAACCGTCTGGAACAATTTCTTTTTATCTTGGACTCTTTAAATTGGAGTCGGGGCTGAGAAAAGCAACAAGATTGAAAAACATTCCGTCAGGGTCCTTAAGCAGGAGGCAAGGACAGGGTGCCTAGGAAAGAGGGTTCATAATGACAGTGGTAGGTAGAGAGGTAACTGGCATAGACAAGAAGTAGCTTGTACAACTGGGTCACTGATGAGCCAACCCAAGCTACAGAAATATGCCAGCTTTCCAAAGGGATGTAGGAAAAATATTTGTGTTCCAATGGAAAACTACTCATTTTTCTACTTCACACCATTCTGAGTTACCAGATTTTTAGCCCTTTCCCTGTCTTTGAGCTATTCTTCAACTCTTTGTAACTCTTTGTGCTGCTAAGTCACTTCAGTCGTGTCCGACTCTGTGCGACCCCATAGACGGCAGCCCACCAGGCTCCCCCGTCCCTGGGATTCTCCAGGCAAGAACACTGGAATGGGTTGCCATTTCCTTCTCCAATGCATGAAAGTGAAAAGTGAAAGTGAAGTCGCTCAGTCATGTCCAACTCTCAGCGACCCCATGGACTGCAGCCCACCAGGCTCCTCAGTCCATGGGATTTTCCAGGCAAGAGTATTGGAGTGGGGTGCCATTGCCTTCTCCGAACTCTTTGTAAGTAACTGATATAGAAATGCTCTCATGTCTGGGGACTTCCCTGGTAGTCCTGTGGTTAAGACTCTACATTTCCACTGCAGGGGGCTTGGGTTCGAACTCTGGTCATGGAATGGGCAGGGAACTAAGATTCTGCATGTTACGAGGCCAAAGAAAGAAAGAAAAGTCCATGAATGGAATAAAAATGAAAATAAAACATATCAATGTAAAAATTGTCTCATATCTGGTAGCCATTTGACTTAATTTCCCATCTGCTCCCCTAGCCTTGCTCTCCACCTCAACTCAGGGAAAAATCAATTTTGTCTCTACTTGGAATTTATCTCAGCATTCCTTTCTTCTGTTTTATAAACTATTTTGACTTTACTTTGAATTGATCATAACATCTGTCTGTTCCCTTCCTATCATATGAGCAAAAAAATTTTTTTACAGTTTAACATGTATTCATTTCAATATCTATACGAAAGTCACAATTGTACATTTTTTTCTGAAAATGATGTTAATAGGAATACAATATTCAACTCACTGCTGATTATTACCATTCATACAAGCCACACACATGATATTCATATGTTCACAGTATGTCTCTGACATCTGTATAACTACTGAAAGATTTAAAAACACTCTCCTTATTCCTTTCTTTTTTCAAATAGAAGTATAAGCAATGTAATTTTATCTTTACTCTAAGTCCAAACTATTTAACTTGTTATCAAGAGAAACTATCCATCTTTTCTATCTTTTGCTCTCTAATTTGCTATAACATGCAATTTCTGATAAGGCAAGCCTAGCGTGAGATTTAGAGAGTCAAGCACCAAAGCTCTCCCTTATCCTCTTCTAAGTTAAAAAAAAAAAAAAAAAAAAACCTCCAGTCTGATCTGAGATACCCAAGTGATAACGTTAATACTATTTACCCTACTTAATCTGAAATACAGGAAATTAGCATTAGAATTTCACAGGTTATAGAAAAGAGTCACATTAATTTAATTTCCTCCTTGATTTTTTTTGTTTTCCTTCAAATAATAACAGAAAAATTTAAGCTATCACCTCGGGAGTCACACACATCAAATATATCAGTCATCCAGGGTTGAAGCCCTGAAGATAATGGTATTCTTGCTGTCTCAAGTTGATATCTGTAAAAGCTTCAGTAAATTGCACTAAATGCTTTAGCTCAATCTTACCAGGTTCCGAAGGAAGCACTCTAAAACTGATCATAAAAAATCATTTGCTATCAAAAATGAGAACAATGCTTGTCATAGGGCAGGCTTTCAAGTAGGCTACAATGTGAGGGGGCCTTAGAGGAAAAATAATACATTTTCTCTTGAACCCACAGACTCCAATCGGCACTAGGGACGCTTGTTATTTAGTGCGACCTTTTTCTAATTAGATATAATTTGGCCATTTCTAAAACCGCTGACAAAAGAGATTCTCTCTCCACTAGAGGACACTCTCTAACTTATTGAAAAAAAAAAAAAACAAACTTTTTTTTTCAATTAAAAGGAAATTTCTTCCCTAATTAAAAGCATCAGCATCCAGAGATCTTACTAGTTGGAATTAAGAAACAGTGAGCATTTTGTTCTTAAATAAGATGGTGAATAGTAGTGGGGGGTTTAATTTCATTTGCACCATTAATCATGGATATTAAAATTACTTTAATTTTAAGTAAAAGCATTTCCATTTCCATCGTCCATTTAAGATAAAAGCAAAGTGGTTTACAAAACATATTTATCTTGTGTCATTGGTATACAGAATGGCTCTTCTTCTAGAAAGCTTTATTCTGAAATGAAGAATCTCTGTCTTTGTTTCTCTCTCTCTCTCACACACACACACACACAAAGTATCCTTGGAAATTGCTCAAGACATTTTACCCAAATAAGTATTAGGACCTATGGCACGTAACAGTTGCCAGGATCTAACCACAGAGAGTTATTTGAAAATCAGAGATTTAGCTAAGAATCCCAAAAGAGAAGAAAGAAATGAAAGAGATAGGTTATATTAAGCTCAGAGTTGAGGATGTTATTCCTGCAGGATGTAACAACGTCTGCTCAAATTTCAAGGGAAAAAAATTACAGAAAAACAAGACATGCACTTTTAAATTTGCTAACCATAATTCTGCTGTAGTGTCAGATTTCCTTACGAAAATGCATTTTATACTATCTTACAACATATTTCTGTCTATTTGAAGAACAAAACAAGTTATTTGGCTGGTCAGTAAATTGCAAGGGGATTTAAGCAACCACAAATAACCTGGAGGTAAATGAGTTCATGTACATACACAGTAATGTTCAAAATTCTCCAAGCCAGGCTTCAACAGTACAAGAACCATGAACTTCCAGATGTTCAAGCTGCATTTAGAAAAGGCAGAGGAACCAGAGATCAAATTGCCAACATCTGTTGGATTATCAAAAAAGCAAGAGAGTTCCAGAAAAACATCTACTTCTGCTTCATTGACTACGCCAAAGCCTTTGACTGTGTGGATCACAACAAAATGGAAAATTCTTCAAGAGATGGGAATACCAGACCACCTGACCTGCCTCCTGAGAAATCTGTATGCAGGTCAGGAAGCAACAGTTAGAACTGGACATAGAACAACAGACTGGTTCCGAATAGGGAAAGGAGTACATCAAGGCTGTATATCATCACCGTGTTTATTTAACTTATATGCAGAATACACATGGAGAAGGAAATGGCAACCCACTCCAGTATTCTTGCCGGGAGAATCCCATGGACAAAGGAGCCTGGTGGGTACAGTCCATGGGGTCGCAAAGAGTCAGACACGACTGAGTGACTAACACACACACATCATGAGAAATGCTGGGCAGGATGAAGTGCAAGCTGGAATCAAGATTGCTGGGAGAAATATCAATAATCTCAGATATGCAGATGACACTACCCTTATGGCAGAAAGCAAAGAAGAACTAAAGAGCCTCATGATGAAAGTGAAAGAGGAGAGTGAAAAAGTTGGCTTAAAACCCAACATTCAGAAAACGAAGATCATGGCATCTGGTCCCATCACTTCATGGCAAATAGACGGGGAAACAATGAGAGATTTTATTTTTTTTGGCTCCAGCATCACTGCAGATGGTGACTGCAGCCATGTAATTAAAAGACGCTTGCTCCTTGGAAGAAAAGCTATCACCAACCTAGACAGCATATTAAAAAGCAGAGACATTACTTTGTCAAGAAAGGTCTGTCTAGTGAAAACTATGGTTTTTCCAGTAGTCATGTATGGATGTGAGAGATGGACTATAAAGAAAGCTGAGCGCTGAAGAATTGATGCTTTTGAACTATGGTGCTGGAGAAGACTCTTGAGAGTCCCTTGGACTGCAAGGAGATCCAACCAGTCCATCCTAAAGGAAATCTACCCTGATATTCATTGGAAGGACTGATGCTGAAGCTGAAACTCCAATATTTTCGCCACCTGATGAGAAGAACTGACTCATTTGAAAAGACCCTGATGCTGGAAAAGATTGAGGGCAGGAGGAGAAGGGGATGACAGAGGATGAGATGGTTGGATGGCATCACCTACTCAATGGACATGAATTTGAGTAAATGCCAGGAGTTGGTGATGGACAGGGAGGCCTGGCGTGCTGCAGTTGCAAAAATTTGGACATGACTGAGAGACTGAACTGAACATACACAGTACCCCTGGTGAGTGAGTGCTCACAAGTTGTTAGCAATTATTACTATTACTACTGCTATCATTACACTGTGACTTAAACTTTTCTATAAGTGATGACTTACAGTTCAAGCATTGAATTAGGCCAAACTATGGAGAAGGAAATGGCAACCCACTCCAGTGTTCTTGCCTGGAGAATCCCAGGGACAGGGGGAGCCTGGTGGGCTGCCGTCTATGGGGTCGTACAGAGTCGGACATGAGTGAAGCGACTTAGTAGCAGTAGCAGAAGCAGCATGCCCTTCAGGAGCCTGGGGGTTGCATAGTGGAATTTGAATGAATTATTGAAATTTTTCCCACATCAACTAGAGAAAGGCAGGAAGTGGCAGAGCCTCTCCAGAATGGAGAGGAAATCTCAGGCATTTGAGAGGAAAGGGTGAACAAAATGGTAACATTATTACTGTACTGTTTTTAGATAGCTCAAAGATTCTTGCAAGGACTTGTATGCTAGCTCATGAGGGCTGCTTTCTAGATGAATGATCTAAAAGTTTCTTGCATGATAGGGGAGCCACATTTGTCATCCCCAAATGTCTCTTTGGCCTGTGGATTATCTCAAGCTGAAATCAAGGCCTGAAAGACTCAGCAAGAAACCCTGACTTCCCCCCTAACTGTGTAAAAGAATTTAGATAGAGGGCTTGTTCCTGGAATAGAGCTATCACCAGAGATATCTGCAATGGGCCAGGTGTGGTGGTGAGATGCTTTCTCTGCTTTCCTAAAGCAGAGATGCTTCCACTCTGCATTCCATGGTCTCTGCCTGGAGCAGCAAACATTTGTTTATGAAACCTTTCTTTTTCTATTTCCATGTGAATTGCCGTCTTCCTCTTTCAAGTCCCAAACCACTACCTCCAATATCCTCTTTTGTCTTTAGCTGAAGATGGTATTTAAGGCGACGGTTTTGTCCATTTTGGTGAGTTACTCAGTTTTCTTGGGTCTCTCCCGAATATACATGTCATTATACTTTTGTTTGATTTTCTCCTGCTGAATTGTCTCATGTCAATTTAATTCTTAGACCAACCAGAAGAAACTAAAAGGGTAGAAGGCAATTTCTCCCTTCCTAGAAGCATCTAGAACAATTAATGGACACCAAGCTGAAGAGGAGGGACACATCAGGAATCAGCAAATATCTGGTGCCACCTGAGTCCTTCATCCTTGGGAGGTATGATGTTGTACCTGAGTGTTGAGAAAATGGGAATTATGATTATTATTTTGATTATATAGCATGTGGGATCTTAGTTCTCTGACCAGGGATGGAACCTATGCCCTCTGCAGTGGAAGTGCAGAGTCTTAACCAGTGGACCTCCAGGGAAGTCCTGAAAATGGGTATTATATAACAGAAGTAGGAAACTGATAAGTGCTCAATGGAAAACATTTAATTGCCAAAGAATGGATTTGCTCCAAAAGGTTATTCAGAAACTCTTGGTGATGATGTACGGGAAGAACAATTTGGGGGAATTTTTTTGAGTCAACATACATGTAAAATTCACCAGCCTAGCCATTTTTAAATGCAACAGGGAAGTAGGGCCATTTTTGCTCATTAGTTGAAAAAAGTAGATGGGAAAAGAGACTTGTGGTTTGCTTTCTGCCAAAGACATCAGAACCACTTATAATTGTATTCATTTCTAAAATTGTTTTGAGTCATCCACAAAATAGACTTTTTTTGGTAATGCAGGCATTTTTAGGTTTTTTGTTGTTAAGGCCTTAACTAATCTCAACTCTCTGTGATTGCATCTTGAGAAGACATCTCCTTTATTTTTGCTCCATTAATTACATAGCTGTGGTACTAAATCTCTCATCGATTTATTTTTAACTCTTGTGGTGCTTTCTCATCCTTCCGGAGATTCACATTTTTAAAACAAATTATTCCATTTTCAGCCTCCAGGGATATTTAAATCAGTCATTAACATACATAGAGAAAGCATTTGTCTGTGGCCAGCAAATTCGGTAGACCTTAGTTTCAAAAGCAACTGAAGCAAGAAAGAAAATAACAGAGGTAGAGGAAAAATAGGAATAGGAAGAGGAGGAATGAGAAGAAAAGGAAAATGAAACGAGGAGGAAAGGAAGGTATATTAGTGGTGGTGATGAAGAGCATTGTCCCCAACAGCTTATGCAAGTGTAAGTGTTACACTGAGTTTGTCATGTTCTTGAGTGAAGAATACTGCCAACTTTTTTGTGCTTAGTCTGTCTTCTCCAAACCCTGACTGATATCTATTGAGGCAGAGATCAATAAATGCCTCTCAGTGTCTATTATCCTTCTTCCTTTGAGTAATATAACCCCCCAAATTTTAGTTGGACACACAGCTACCAAGCTACAGACGATATTTCCTAGTTTCCTTTGCAGGTAGATGTGGCCAAACAACAGAGATGAGGCCAATGAGATAATGTGAAGAAGTGATGTATACAATTTCGCATTCATCTCCTTTATGATGAAGCCTCAGCCCTGGACTTTCTCCCTATTTTCCTGTAGGCTGGAAAGCAGATGTGCCAGTGAACTGGTTTCTGTCATATAGATGAAGACAAAAATGGTAGAGCAATAAGATGTAATGGACCTGGGTCCCTGAATGACATCATGAAACAGAATCATCCACCACTTTGAACTTCTCTATATTGGTCTATTTGGTGAGAGAAACACACATTTAGTTTGCTAAAGACATTGTATTTTGGGGTACCTTGTTATCCGATACCTCTAGAAAGGATTTTTAAAAAAATCTTCTGTCTCAGGCTGCAGTGTGGCAGGATAATATTCATGCCACTATACCAAATAATTTAATCTACTTAGTGATATAGAGAAGAACCACATTTACCTCCTGAAACACAAGCTAGAATCAAGATTGTTGGGAGAAATATCAATAACCTCAGATATGCAGATGACACCACCCTTATGGCAGAAAGTGAAGAGGAACTAAAAAGCCTCTTGATGAAAGTGAACAAGGAGAGTGAAAAAGTTGGCTTAAAGCTCAACATTCAGAAAACGAAGATCATGGCATCTGGTCCCATTACTTCATGGGAAATAGATGGGGAAACAGTGGAAACAGTAACAGACTTTATTTTTCTGGGCTCCAAAATCACTGTAGATGGTGACTGCAGCCATGAAATTAAAAGACACTTACTCCTTGGAAGGAAAGTTATGACCAACCTAGATAGCATATTCAAAAGCAGAGACATTACTTTGCCAACAAAGGTTCGTCTAGTCAAGGCTATGGTTTTTCCTGTGGTCATGTATGGATGTGAGAGTTGGACTGTGAAGAAGGCTGAGCGCCGAAGAATTGATGCTTTTGAACTGTGGTGTTGGAGAAGACTCTTGAGAGTCCCTTGGACTGCAAGGAGATCCAACCAGTTCATTCTGAAGGGGATCAGCCCTGGGATTTCTTTGGAAGGAATGATGCTAAAGCTGAAACTCCAGTACTTTGGCCACCTCATGCGAAGAGTTGACTCATTGGAAAAGACTCTGAGGCTGGGAGGGATTGGGAGCAAGAAGAGAAGGGGACGATAGAGGATGAGATGGCTGGATGGCATCACTGACTCGATGGACGTGAGTCTGAGTGAACTCCGGGAGTTGGTGATGGACAGGGAGGCCTGGCGTGCTGCGATTCATGGGGTCGTGAAGAGTCGGACACGACTGAGTGACTGATCTGATCTGATCTGAATCCTCTAGTAATTTCCCACAATACCTATATACAAAATACAGAAACAGAAAACTACAAATGCCCTTTTTGAGGAAGAAAGTATGGCATTAGAAATGAGTCTCTTTTTAAGAAAGAATGTGGCTTTAACTGGAGGAAATCTATAAGGAGTTTACTTAGGTTTTGGTTTACTTAAGGGTAATATAGTCAATCGGCTTCCCTGGTGGCTCACTGATAAAGGATCCGCCTGCCAGTGCAGGAGATGCAGGTTTGATCCCTGGGATGGAAAGATCCCTGGAGGAAGGCATGGTAACCCACTCCAGTATTCTTGCCTGGAGAATTACATGGATAGAGGAGCCTGGCAGGGTACAGTCCATGGGGTCGCAAAAGAGTTGGACATGACTGAGTGACTAAACAACAACAGTAATACAGTCAATAGCATCTGTTCTATTTTTGCTGTTGTTGTTTCTTTTGGTTTGGGTTTTTTTGAGGGGCCACACAGCATGTGGGATCTTAGTTTCCTGATCAGGATCAAACCCACAACCCTCGTAGTGGAAGTGCAGAGTCTTAACCACTGGACTGCCAGGGAAGTCCCAATAGCATTTGCTCTAAAACACATATAATACCTTGTGATTTAAAAAGGGTGTTTTGTTTCATTGCTTCTTAAATGGACTGACTGTACTGAAATAAAAGGTCCAATTCCAATTACATTTTGCTATAGCTGCATTTTAATGAAACACCCTTCTCTAAGTTTCCTAACACTCAGGGTCTTAAGAGATAATTTGGATAGGCATAAATCCTGCTTTTCTTATCTTTTAAAAAATATAAGCCATAATCCTTAGGTTTATGTGGCTTTCAAGGTTAACGAAATATTCTCCAGGAAGTTTTATAAGCTTTTAAAACATGGCTAGTGTAGGACATAATGATAGCTCAGGCATGATGTTTATTTAAAATGTAAATGAACATTCAGTGAACTCACAGTTTTGTGTTTTCTTGGTTCCTGCCTAGAAGGGCTATTGTTGGTCAGCGTTATGTTAAAAGTACTCAGTGTAACTGCTGGTGTTTCATATAATGCTTTGTGTGCTTGTCTCTCCTCCACAGTGGTTTAGTAAAATGCTTCTGACAGCTTCTGAGCCTAAACTATACTATGAAGCTTGGTTTCTTGGTCCACATTTGATTGAAGGAGAAATGATAGCAGTTTGAAGTTTTTGTGCTGAGTTAATCAGGAAAAGTTTCAGAAGTTGATAGCATTCATATTTTCAGTACTTTAAAGAAATTCACTGTTATTTTCATTTCCAGCCTGCAAAACAGCTATTTCTTTCAGTTCTTTTCATTCTTGAAAAAGACATGTCATTCTCTTTGGAACCTGTGTCTCCCTTCTCAGTCTATTCTACCACTGGGGTCTTCAAAATGAGTTGAAAGCAACCCTGCTGTTCTCACTTTCATGCCTCTTTCCTGATCTCAGAACCTCAGGTTCAAGGAGATATTTCCCCCCCATGCTTAAAAGTATTTTTATTGTCTCTCAACCTGCAATTTCTTCTGAAGCTATGGTGTTATTATTAACTTTTTCCTTCCTTTTGGGGTTCCCAATCTCACTTTCTATAACTCAATTCTCCCTCATGGGGTTATCTTTACTTTTGGCCCTTTTAGCAAAAACCAACATCTTATTAAAACTCATACATACCCCAATACCAGACCAGACTGGTTGCTTTTCTGTAAGCTATTGAGAGATTTTCTATGTGATTTTTAACCACAACTGCCTTATGCAAGGCTTATGAGATGCTGATCCAGAAGTTTTATAACCGTCAAGATGTCTTCAATAAAAGAGACTACAATGTAGCATCTGAGACTTGCCAGCATCTAATAAAGGTTATCGCTTGAGAATATCTTTAAACTTTCTTACCTACAGAAAGTATATGATTTTCTGAAGTCTATTTTTGTGCCCATTACTATTATTCTGTGATTTTTAATGTATGTTCTAATATTGGCAACTCTCTAGGTGGAAAGTTATAGAAGTAAATGAAAATAACGGAATCTTCTTGTCTTTAGAAAAATGACCACTTGTATCATTGAAGACAGATGAATGCTTCCTCCACCTATTTCTGTTGTTCTACCTGTAGTTACATTAATAAGCTGTTTTTTTTTATCCCCTAACACTTGAGTCTCAAGCAGAATGCCCTTAAATACCCCTAATCGATATAGGTAAAATAGAGCAATTACTTCTAAATGTTTTCCAGGAAACCCTGGTTACTTTTACACAGCCCAAGATAGAGGACAAAAATAAAGTCATTTGTTCATATCTGGATGATATTTTATAACAGTAGGTCCTTGGTGCTAGCTGTTGGAATATGCTGTATTGAGAAGTTAATGGCAAGTTTAGTTAATAGGATGTACCTTCTGAATCAACAGCATCTTGAGTTAATCAAAATACTCATTGATCTGATTAACTTGATCAATCTGATACTTTAATTTGCCATGACCATGCCCATCACACAGTAAAACAACATAACTATAGCAAAAATTAAGACAAAATTAATAAAGCTATTAAACCCAACCAGATTCTTGTGAGTAGAAAATTGCAGTGTTAAACATTACTTAATTAGTACTTTTTTCTGGCACTACTTAGCCCAAAGATACGCTCCTTGAGTTATTCATTTGAAGTAAGAGAAAGATGCTTAAGATTCCACAGAGGAAGCTTTAAAGCATTTTGACATATCTTGGTTATTTCTTTCTTGTCTTCTTTGCCTTTATTTTTCAAAATTTATATAATGTAGAAATAATGCTTTTATAATTTAGGAAAAAAATTAACAACAGCATTAACATGTCATAATACATTCTACTTCAAGGTAGCAGAGCAGACCATGTACCATCTTCTTCTTCTAACTCTTTTCTCCAACAGTTTACAGTCATAGAAGGCTCTTGAAGAAACACCTCTCCCTCAATCTAGATCTGCTCTGTGACTCGAAATATGCTGAGAAAAGTACAGCTGTAAAGACTATAGATTAGAGATACTCCTTGGAATCACAGCATTAACATATGTATTAGAGAAGATACCTTTCAGGCTTCCCTGGTGGTCCAGTGGTTAAGAATCCATCTACCAATGTAGGGGACACAGGCTCAATCCCTGGTCTGAAAAGATCCCACCTGCTGGGGAACAACTAAGCCAGAGTCCCAGCTCCTGAAGCCCACATGCTTAGAGCCCGTGCTCTGAAACAAGTGAAACCACCACCACGAGAAGCCTGTATACCACAATGAAGAGTAGCCCCTGCTCACCACAACTAGGGAGGGAAAGCCCGCACAGCAATGAAGACACAGTGCAGCTAAAACTAAATTCATTAATTAATAGAGGAGACATCTTTCTCATCCATAGTTAGGGACTATGGGTTTTTCCAACACAGGTAAAATTTTAAAATCAGCCTTGTTGAAAGTGTGTTCATTTTTAGGCTAGCTTTCCTCTTTTCATCATCTTACTCCAAAAACAGGGGTTTGGTACAGTATGAATGAAACCCTTCCACTTAAGAGCTTTTTTTCCCCCCCTAGCAATAAATAAGGTTATAACCTGTAGCAACACTTGTTCTTCTTAGAGAGCCAAACAAGAGGTGTGAACAGTATTTATGCTTTCTATTTTACTAAGGCAAGCACTGTCACTTCCCTTTGTTCAATTACTTTCTTAAAATTTTCAGAGAGCCTCTACTCTGACTGTAACAATCAAGACTATTCATCTTAGAAAAATACGGCCTGAAAAAAAGTGGAAAGTAGACATATTTCCTTTCAATATTAGGAATGGTTTTTTGGGATGGGAGAGAGAGAAAGGTAAAATGAATATTTGCATACATACAGGTAAGCCGTGCCCTTGGATCAGTTGTGATGATAAATAAGCTGATTTTTTTTTATCCCATCGTCTGATTTCTACATTACTTCCTTCACTGATCCTCCGAGTGCCAGTATGTTCATGAAATACAATGATTACCAGACCCCTCACCCTGGCACCCACCATGGCCTGCCACCTTTGAGACTGCATATTGTGCTGCTGCTGCTGCTAAGTTGCGTCAGTCGTGTCCAACTCTGTGCGACCCCATAGGTGGCAGCCCACCAGGCTCCCCTGTCCCTGGGATTCTCCAGGGAAGAACACCGGAGTGGGTTGCCATTTTCTTTTCCAACGCATGAAAGTGAAAAGTGAAAGTGAACTCGCTCAGTCGTGTCCGACTCTTAGTGACCCCATGGACTGCAGCCTACCAGGCTCCTCCATCCATGGGACTTTCCAGGACAGCTTTGTAATGAATTGTCTGACTTGACTAGGCTGAACTGCATTTCCCAGAATTCCATTGTTTTGTATGTGCCCAGTTAGGGTAGGCTACAAGAGAGATTCTCTCACACTAATGGAAGGATGGAAAAGAGGGAGCAGCCATTTTGGAGTGTGAGTTTGTATGTGTGTCTGACCATGTGTACGTTGTTACTGATGAGCTGACGTGCCTCACTGACATGAAGTAGCAGTTGGGCCTGAAATTGCTCTTTTCCCCTGGGTCTTCTGCCAGTGTCTCTGACTCCGGCACCAGTGGTGTGTGTTTAGCTCTATGATAAAGGGCCCTGGATCATTCTCTTTGGTAAGCTTAGAGGCAACAAGAACTTGACATGGGTTTCAGTCCGTCCAAGGAGAATTCAAGCCTGCTCATTCTCTCCCCACTTGATGGCTTGCCCTGTGGACTGCAATTCCAGCTTGTGCTCATTGGGTTCTATCTCACTTATTATCTGACTCTTCCTGACTTCCTGCCTGTGAACTTCAGGCTTCAGCATGAGATGCAGAGACAGCCATGTGAAGACTGCTTAGTTAACCTCCCCTGCACAGAAGTAAATTTATATGTATAAACATGTTGTTTTAGTTGCTAAGTCATGTCAGACTCTTTTGCAAACCCATGGACTGTAACTTGCCAGGCTCCTCTGTCCGTGGGATTTCCCAGGCAAGAATACTGGAGTGGGTTGCCATTTCCTTCTCCAGGGGATCTTCCCAATCCAGGTATTGAACCTGTCTCCTGCATTGGCAGGTGTTCTTTCCTGCTGAGCCACCAGAGAAGCTTGTATAAACATATACATGTATGTATACATTTTCTATGTTGGCTGTTTCTCCCTTTAACCCTCTTCACATGCTTTGCATTCATGGATGGGATCATATAGATCAATAAGCTAGATGTCTTTACCACCCACAATTTTACTGATCTCTAAATTTAAGTCTTTGGCTAGGGCTTTTCTTTTACATCTTTTTTTATCTCCTTGTCTCTTTACCAGATTGTAAACTTATATAAAAGCAAGAGTTGCATTTAAATAAAAATTTATGAACTGTACACCCTCTTATTTGAGCTCCAAGGACTCCGGGGACATCATTAGTGACAGTGTAAAAGTTTCAGAGATTAAATCCATAAGGAAACACAAGAGCTTTTTCCTTGTCCTATGAGGATTCACAAACAAATAAGCAAACAAGATAACAAACAAAAAGTCTTCAATGCCAGAGAACTAGAAAATGCTGTCCTATTCTTAGGAACTACTTACAGTAACACATTCTTGTCAATACTGAAAAAGTAACTGTATACTTAAGTGAGAGTCTAAGGTAGGTAAATTAGAAGCTAAATCTAGGCAACTATATCAAATCACACTTGAGTGAGAAAATAAAATGTGATATGTAATCAACGCCATGATATTATATTTAACACTTTCAGAACCTATGAGCAACTATACCTAGATTAGTGCAAAGACTCATAACTGCCCAATGGACTATTTCCCTGCTGCTGCTAAGTCACTTCAGCTCTGTGCGACCCCATAGACAGCAGCCCACCAGGCTCCCCCATCCCTGGGATTCTCCAGGCAAGAACACTGGAGTGGGTTGCCATTTCCTCCAATGCATGAAAGTGAAAAGTGAAAGTGAAGTTGCTCAGTTGTGTCTGACCCTCAGCGACCCCATGGACTGCAGCCTTCCAGGCTAGTTCCGTCCATGGGATTTTCCAGGGAAGAGTACTGGAGTGGGGTGCCATTGCCTTCTCCTGCATTATGTTTCAAATCTGTATGAAATTGAATGAGTATGAATGAGGTAGGCATGCATGTGTGCATGCTGCAAACAAAATAAAGGACTTCCAATGACTATGAAGGGAAGAGAAGTGTCAGTCGCTCAGTCGTGTCTGACTCTTTTTGACACTACAGACTGTATCATCTGTCCATGGGATTCTCCAGGCAGGAATACTAGAGTGGCCTACTCAAGGGGATCTTCCTGACCCAGGGATTGAACCTGTGTCTTTGAGTCTCCTGTATTGGCAGATGGGTTCTTACCACTACCGCCACTTGGGAAGGCCCATGAGGTATGTGTAAAATTACTTACTAAAGACTTTCTATGTTTAGCAAACTCATCGAAATAGTATTAATAATCACATAAAATTAACGAAGGCTTCCCTTGTAGCTCAGTTGGTAAAGAATCCGCCTGCAGTGCAGGAGACCCAGGTTCGATCCCTGGGTTGGGAAGATCCCCTGGAGAAGGAAATGGCAACCCACTCCAGTATCCTTGCCTGGAAAATCTCATGGACAGAGGAGCCTGGTGGGCTGCAGTCCATGGGGTCACAAAGAGTTGGGCACAACTGAGTGACTAACATTTACTTACTTAAAATTAATGAAAAAATTTCCAAATCTTCACTGGCTACAAGATAAAGTTTTTTTTTTTTTTTTAAGATACATTACATTGGTATTTGATTCATCTCCTTTCTGCTTAAAAAAAAATAATATCCTTCTATGTAAACTGAGGAAGATTTTCATAGGTGTTGCAACTCACATTATAAATCAAACCATCACACTCATCCCTCTTAAGTGAAGATTTTCGTGTAAACATTGGCTTCCTATTCATTCCTAAGAGTGTGTATCTTAATCTTTTGGGTAAGTCATAGGGAATAGAAGCCTCCTTCTTAAAATCTACACGAATATAACAATGTCCATCAATAACATCTCCAACACATCCATTTAAATGAGACTTCTTAGAGGAGGTTCAAAGGATCCTGAGACTCACAGCTTGTGAGGACTAAAGTTTAGTTTGGACTAAAAAGACTTTTAGTGGATATTAATGGCGACAGCTTCTCAGTTTCTGTTCATGGTCATTTGGGAAAGTATCAATAGGACTCTTATCCTGAATCAAGAGACTATGGAAGCTTAGACCTTCCTCAGGGGCAGAGGAACAGAGGGAAATCTGACCCAAAGCAAAGACTTGACTGTTATTCTACTGGTGTAAAGTAAAAGTGTTTGTCGCTCAGTGGTATCTCACTCTTTGTGGCCCTATGGACTATAGCCTGCCAGGCTCCTCTAGCAGGCTCCTCTGTCCATGGGATTCTCCAGGTTGGAGTGTGTTGACATTCTCTTCTCCAGGGGTTTTCCTATTGGTACTAGCATCTTTTATACTATTTTTAATGAGTTGATTTGAATAGTTCATAAAAAAGAAACTGAGAGTGAAAGAAAGAGAAAGCAGCTTATGTATAAAAGGATGGTTATACACAATGGAACATGCTGCTACTGCTAAGTCACTTCAGTTGTGTCCGACTCTGTGCGACCCCATAGATGGCAGCCCACCAGGCTCCCCCGTCCCTGGGATTCTCCAGGCAAGAACACTGGAGTGGGTTGCCATTTCCTTCTCCAATGCATGAAAGTGAAAAGTGAAAGTGAAGTTGCTCAGTTGTGTCCGACTCTTAGCGACCCCATGGACTGCAGCCTACCAGGCTCCTCCATCCATGGGATTTGCCAGGCAAGAGTAATGGAGTGGGGTGCCATTGCCTTCTCCAACAATGGAACATAGGAACCCCTTTACCAAGAGGAGGAGGCTAGCACTGATGCAGCCCTCATGGTGCTCCAGTACACAGGACTCAGGGGCAGTGAACCAAGAGAAGAGATTTCAAACCCGGCTGTGTATCACTGTAGCCCAGAAACCAATGAACTATTTATTTAATAAGCTTTCATGATGACTCAGGTGCATAGCAGGTTCTGGAACCTCTGGGTTTTTATCTGCCTTGACAGAAATGAATGAACCTGAAATACTAGAGGCAGTGGATGGGGCCTTCAGAGTGTGCGCAATGCCCAGCAATTGCATATGCCACAGTGTAATTCCCAGCTGGAACCTGAGTTGTCTTGAGTGGATCAGAGTAATCACGAAGGTTTGAAGATTCACATGCCTAGAAATGGTGTTCAAGGAGAGCCTCCAAGACTAGCAGGTAGATCTGATTAAAGGGTGGGCAGAATTTATGAGAAAACTGTAGACTGGAACCCTGGGGTGGCTAAAATCAGGTAAAGTTGGGATAAGTGGATAAGCCTTGATTTCTCAGTGGTAGGAGTTGCTAAATAGTACAATAAAGTCTAATGATCTGCATTTTGGAAAGCAGACATTTTCTCTGGAGACTATTGAAATGTAGTTAGCATGATTAGGATCAAATCATCATCTTTTTCTGGGGGCAGAATGAATTTGGTGGAGGGCTTCCCTGGTGGTTCAGTGGTAAAGAATCCACCTGCCAATATAAGAGACACGGGTTTCATCCCTGGGTTGGGAAGATCCTCTGGAGAAGGAAATAGCAACCCCTCCAGTATTTTTCTCTGGGAAACCCACAGACAGAGGAGCAGGGAGGGCTACAATCCCGGGGGTCACAAAGAGTCAGACACGACTGAGCAACTAAATAACAACTGTTCAGTTCAGTTCAGTTGCTCAGTCGTGTCTGACTCTTTGTGACCCCATGGACTGCAGCACGCCAGGCCTTCCTGTCCATCATCAACTCCCAGAGGTTACTCAAATTCATGCCCATTGAGTCGGTGATGCCATCCAACCATTTCATCCTCTGTTGTCCCGTTCTCCTCCTGCCCTCAATCTTTCCCAGCATCAGGGTCTTTTCAAATGAGTCAGCTCTTTGCATCAGGTGGCCGAACTATTGGAGTTTCAGCTTCAGCATCAGTCCTTCCAATAAATATTCAGGACTGATTTCCTTTAAGATGGACTGGTTGGATCTCCTTGCTCCAGGGACTCTCAAGAGTCTTCTCTAACACCACAGTTCAAAAGCATCAATTCTGTGGAACTCAGCTTTCTTTATAGTCCAACTCTCATATCAATACATGACTACTGGAAAAACCATAGTCTTGACTAGACAGACCTTTGTTGGCAAAGTAATGTCTCTGCTTTTGAATATGCTATCTAGGTTGGTGATAGCTTTTCTTCCAAGGGGGAAGCGTCTTTTAATTTTATGACTGAAGTCACCATCTGCAGTGATTTTGGAGCCCAAAAAAATAAAGTCTGCCACTGTTTCAACTGTTTTTCCATCCATTTGCCATGAAGTGATGGGACCAGATGCCATGATCTTTGTTTTCTGAATGTTGAGCTTTAAGCCAGCTTTGTCACTTTCCTCTTTCACCTTCATCAAGAGGCTCCTTAGTTCTCTTCACTTTTTGCCATAAGTGTGGTGTCATCTGCATATCTGAAGTTATTGATATTTCTCCCGGCAATCTTGATTCCAGCTTGTGCTTCATCCAGCCCAGCGTTTCTCATGATGTACTCTGCATATAAGTTAAATAAGCAGGGTGACAATATACAGCCTTGACGTACTCCCAATTTGGAACCAGTCTGTTGTTCCACATCCAGTTCTAACTGTTGCTTCCTGACCTGCATACCGATTTCTCAGGAGGCAGGTCAGGTGGTCTGGTATGCTCATCTCTTTCAGAATTTTCCCAAGTTTATTGTAATCCACACAGTCAAAGGCTTTGGCATAGTCAATAAAGCAGAAATAGATGTGTTTCTGGAACTTTCTTGCTTTTTCCATGATCCAGCGGATGTTGGTAATTTGGTCTCTGGTTCCTCTGCCTTTTCTAAAACCAGCTTGAACATGTGAAAGTTCATGGTTCACGTATTGCTGAAGCCTGGCTTGGAGAGTTTTATCATTCCAACAGCTACAGAGTATTCTAGTATGTGAATCAGAGCTTATTTCACCAATTCATATTCATGAATATTTTAATGTAACTTTTGGTACTTATTATTATCAAAAGGGCTGTACTCAACCTCTTTGAATAGATATCTTTACAGTAAAGTATAGCATATATTTTTAAATGGGTCATGGATAAATATAGGAAGTTTGAAGAATAAATTTGAAACTGGTGAACATACGCAAGATAAATGAGGAATAACAATCTGAAATGATGAAAGGTTATGACAGTCAAGAAATTTCATACCCACACTTTCAATCAGTAATAAACAGCAGTGAATCTAGTTTCTTATTTCAAATAGGATTTTTAACATGGTGATGTAAATGAGCCTCCATTTTAGCATCTGGCACATAAAAAAACCAAACCAAAACAAAACATGAAGCTATGTTCCATGAAACCATCACTATTCACTGACATTTTAAAATCAATCACACACATTAAAAAAAAAAAAAAAACATTTTTTTAACCGTTTAAAAAGACAATTTGTGCTATTGAAAAAAAGCAAATAAATAAATCTTGGGAATTCCCTGGTGGTTCAGTGGTTAGGACTCTGCACTCTTACTGTGGAGGTCCCAGGTTCAATTCTTGGTTGGGGAACTAAGATTCCACAAGCTTTGTGGGGTGGATAAAAAAGAGAGAGAATATAAAATTCATCTTGGAAGTATCATTTTTGGAAGTGAATTTCTTTTTTTAAAATTTTATTTATTTTTTTTAATATAAATTTATTTATTGTAATTGGAGGTTAATTACTTTACAATATTGTCGAAAATTTGGTTGAAAACTTGGATTGTAAAGATGCTAGAATCTATTCGGAGACAAAAGGAGGTAGCCTAGCTGAAAAAAAAATACATGCCCTTGTTTTTTAATACTAAGAAGGGACATCTTTTAAAGTACTCAAAATCAGTGTAGAACAATTGCCTGCTAGATTCAGATTGCTTCTATAATTTCTTATAGTTTTATTACAGGCTACAAAAGGGCTGTACTGAATCTCTAGATGATTTGATGTTTGATGAAGTCTTTGATTTCCAATATCCAGAATGATGATTCCTATGAAGATTTGTGAAGAACTGATGGAAAATAGTTGCTGAGAAGTTTTTCAGCAAGGTATATATTTTTTTAGTGAGCAGGAAATTGGAAAAGTAACTAGAAGGATATGTACACTGAAAGAGTCACATCAAAAAAGATAGAGGTAAAGTATGGTATCCATCATTGGAGCTATTTTTTACCCCAAATTTCTCAGCTACTGTATTGTTCACAAAAGACACCATCTCAAAGAACTCACCATCTTATTCTTTCACGGAGCTCAACACAGTGGTAAAAATAATAAATTGCATAAACTGTGGTTGAAATTTCCATCCTTTAGACATACTGCTATCATAATGTGAAGTAACCTTAAAAGCCCATTTATTGCACATATGTGTGATATATGGCACAGGGAAGAATTTTCAGACTCTATGCATAACTGTTAATTATCTTTATGGAGACAACAAACAAATAAAACACGACTGTGGCAGAGACTGGTTAGCCATTCACCAGCCTTGTATACCTTTCCTTCTAGGCAGACAGCCACATAACATTACCAGCCTTCCTTGCAGTCAAGTGTAGCCATATGACTGAGTTCTGGCTAATGGAATATGGGCAGAAGTTCTCAATGAAACTTCCAGGCTTGACCTATTCGTTCTATTCCTCCTCCCTGCAAAACTCACTCATTTCTCTAATATCCATCCAGGATTTCAACACCCAAGGTGAATTTGGAAGCCGGGTGTTGAGTGTAACAGAGTCTCTATGTTCCTGGGTCTCTAAATGATGGTGTGGAACAGAGCACTCTACCAACAGTCCCTGCCCCAGTGGACTTTGTTTCTTGTGATCCAAAAATAACTTGTAATATATTAAGCTCCAGTGAATTGCTCTGTATTCCTGCATTAGAACAGTTATCATTATCTTAAGTGATACAGTAAGGAAGAGTAGAAACCAAGATAAGACTTTCCCGTCAAACTGAGCCCCCATCATTAACAACTGTAAACAAAGCTATGAATATTTTTATTACTCATGATAAATTCACTACAGTGAAAGTGAATATTGAGTGTTGGGTGAAGAGTTCATGAGGATTATGAGTAGTTTACGATTCTTATTTGATTGACAAATTCAAAATTATACCATAAGTCCTAAAAATAGAACTCCAACTGTCATTGTTTTCTTAATGATGAAGCCTTTTAATTTCTCCCTGAGGCAATAAGGAAGGCTAGCCAGTATATCATAGACCATTTACATCCATCATTGTACGGGAGACAGGAATCAAGATCATCCCCAAGAAAAAGAAATGCCAAAAAGCAAAATGGCTGTCTGAGGAAGCCTTACAAATAGCTGTAAAAAGATGGGAAGAGAAAAGCAAAGGAGAAAAGGAAAGATATACCCATTTGAATGCAGAGTTCCAAAGAATAGATAGCAAGGAGAGATAACGAAGCCTTCTTCAGTGATCAATACAAAGAAATAGAGGAAAACAACAGAATGGGAAAGACTAGAGAGCTCTTCAAGAAAATATTAGAGATACCAAGGGAACATTTCATGCAAAGATGGGCTCAATAAAGGACAGAAACAGTAGGGACCTAACAGAAGCAGAAGATATTAAGAAGAGGTGGCAAGAATACACAGAAGAACTGTACAAAAATGATCTTCACAACCCAGATAATCACGATGGTGTGATCACTCACCTAGAGCCAGACATCCTGGAATGTGAAGTCAAGTGGCCTTAGGAAGCATCACTACAAAAAAAGCTAGTGGAGGTGATGGAATTCCAGTTGAGCTATTTCAAATCCCAAAAGATGATGCTGTGCAAGTGCAAAACTCAATATGCCAGCAAATTAGGAAAACTCAGCAGTGGCCACAGGACTGGAAAAGGTCACTTTTCATTCCAATCCCAAAGAAAGGCAATGCCAAAGAATGCTCTAACTACCACACAATTGCACTCATCTCACACACTAGTAAAGTAATGCTTAAAAGTCTCCAAGCCAGGCTTCAGCAATACGTGAACCGTGAACTTCCAGATGTTCAAGCTGGATTTAGAAAAGGCAGAGGAACCAGAGATCAAATTGCTACAATCTTCTGGATCATGGAAAAAGCAAGAGAGTTCCAGAGAAACATCTACTTCTGCTTTATCGACAATGCCAAAGCCTTTGACTGTGTGGATTATTAAACTCTGTGTGTTTATTTCCACAGTAAACTGTGGAAAATTCTGAAAGAGATGGGCATACCAGACCACCTGACCTGCCTCTTGAGAAACCTGTATGCAGGTCAGGAAGCAACAGTCAGAACTGGACATGGAACAGACGGGTTCCAAATAGGAAAAGGAGTACATCAAGGCTGTATATTGTCACCCTGCTTATTTAATTTATATGCAGAGTACATCAGGAGAAACGCTGGGCTGGAGGAAGCACAAGCTGGACTCAAGATTGCTGGGAGAAATATCAATAATCTCAGATATGCAGATGACACCACCCTTATGAAAAAAAGTGAAGAAGAACTAAAGAGCCTCTTGATGAAAGTGAAAGAGGAGAGTGACAAAGCTGGCTTAAAGCTCAACATTCAGAAAACTAAGATCATGGCATCTGGTCCCATCACTTAATGGCAGATAGATGGGGAAACAGTGGAAACAGTGGCTGACTTTATTTTTCTGGGCTCCAAAATCACTGCAGATGGTGACTGCAGCCATGAAATTAAGATGCTTACTCCTTGGAAGGAAAGTTATGCCCAACCTAGACAGCATATTAAAAAGCAGAGACATTACTTTGCCAATAAAGGTCCATCTAGTCAAGGCTATGGTTTTTCCAGTGGTCATGTATGGATGTGAGTGTTGGACTATAAAGAAAGCTGAGCGCCAAAGAACTGATGCTTTTGAACTGTGGTGTTGGAGAAGACTCTTGAGAGTCCCTTAGACTTCAAGGAGATCCAACCAATCCATTCTAAAGGAGACCAGTCCTGGGTGTTCATTGGAAGGTCTGATGCTGAAGCTGAAACTCCAATGCTTTGGCCACCTCATCTGAAGAGTTGACTCCTTGGAAAAGACCCTGATGCTGGGAGGGATTGGGGGCAGGAGGAGAAGGGGACAACAGAGGATGAGATGGCTGGATGGCATCACTGACTCGATGGAAATGAGTTTGGGTTAACTCTGGGAGTTGGTGATGGACAGGGAGGCCTGGCATGCTGTGGTTCATGGGGTTGCAAAGAGCTGGACATGACTGAGCGACTGAACTGAACTGAACTGGACTCTGGGTGAGTTCACCTATTAAGAAACCTTAAGGTAGACATTAAAATATCTACCCATAGCCTGAAAAAGTAGCTCTTTTCCACCTCTTAACATTATTTTGGGTAACTATGTTTAGAAATTTTTCTGACCAAGATCAAAAGATTTAAAAACAAAAACAATCTCTTGCTATTTGTATCCTCATAATGTAATATAAGTCTTTTGAATAAAATATTGTGACACCCCATCAGAGAAGTCCTGAAATGAGTGTCAGCGCAGTTTTTTTTTAAATTGAGAGATTCAGTATAATTGGATCTCACTCATTAACCAGTGCAAAAATAAGCTTACAATGGTAGATTATTTTTAAAAGTTTTAATGTGGAAATAAGCATAAAAGGCCCAAATTGGCTCCACTGTCAGGTCTGCTGGTGTAGAAAGCTGAAGAAACACAGCTATCACATATTTCAAACATGGTAAGTTATTATGCAAACTGTTCAGAGTACAATTTTTTCTTAACATTAAGTGCTTTATGCAAAACAGTTGAATGATACTAAAAGCATATTTGGCTGAAAATGTACAATTTTCTTGTTCTTGTAATTTGAAGAGATAATCTTTAGTGATTTTACTCTGATCATTTTTGTGTTTTTATGAGCGAGAGTTGTGAGACTTGATTAGGCTATTTTAATAACTAAAGAATTAATAATTCCTCCAAGTACAATATAGATTATGGGATAGTAGCAATATTCATTACAGAAAGGAAATTCCTATTCATTGATTGGGACAAGTTATATGCAGGGGATTCCAAGTATTCTAATGAGAAACATGTTTTCATAATTTTGCTAGGGCACACTCAACAAAAGATGTAAAATTAGAAGTGTAAATCATCAAAATAGTGAGTGTATAAAGATGAGGTTTCAGTAAGGATTCCATACAAATTTTATTTCATAGTTTATATTTTTCTTGAAAGGCTTCTGCAACACAATTACATTAGGCTATAATTTTCAACTTAACTCTGGTTTCTAGGTCCTATTAAGTCTACTCCATATTGCATCTAACTCTTGCTTTTATTTCTTTCCTAAATTGTATTCTGAGAATGGTGATTATCAAAAAACTATTATAGTTATTTGAGTCAGGAGTTGCCATCTAGGCCTATTTCATTATTTTTTAGCACTTAACACATTCTTTTGCCATTATGTTATTAGCAGTGACTCCACAATCTTCATTCTTAAAGATTTGCAGTGCTTTAATATGATATTCTGAGTATCAATAATAGCTTTAACTAACTTGGTTAGAATTCAATGCCTGAAGGAACCTTCTACTCCCCTCCCCCCAGCTAATTTTTATTGGTTTTTACCCTCTAATCATCTTCATTAAGAGAAATTTGATATGATCAAAACCTCTGGAGTGGAGAAAGAAGAACATGAGACAAAACATACCCATAGAGCAGGAGATTCTAGAAATGAAAGATGAAAGGGACTCCTCGTTGCTTGCTTCTGGTAAGCATGTATAGCTAAATAAATTATTGTACTTTAGGAAGAAATAACAACATCAAAAAATTTGGAGAAAAATCTTCTAAAGTTCTTGCTTTTGCTGTCAATGTAAAAAATGGCTCATGTGGTGAGGCAATTAGATCTACAACTGAGCTTATCTCTTTCGGACATTTTATTAACTAAATCATGAAGATGCAATTGCTTTACATGCTTAATTCTCCATGTGACAATTTTCTTTAGAACCCTATGACAATGTGACTATTATTTCTTTGAAATTTGCTTGATATAGACTGTCACCATCCATCTTTAATTATATAAAAAATCCATCTTTTAAAATGCTAATAAGAATAATTTAAAACAAATATTATTTGTAAATAAAATAAATCCCCTAAATTAAAAATCTTTAACAAATCATTTGGCATTGTTACTATCTGTTACGAATGCTTGAATTTTTATGGCTATATATTATGATTTTTTAAAATAATTATGCATGCATTTAGCAGTTTAGATATTTATTGAGTTACTTCTTAGCGTGAGACATTACTCTTGGTGCTTGGGCAATGTAAAAGAACAAAGCAACACTTTTAGCCCCCACAGGACTTGTATCCTGGTGTGGGATGACAGGGAATGGACAAAAACAATATAGCATGTTCAAAGGTGATCAGATATATGGGAAAAGGAGAAAAAGTAGGACCCAGGAATGCAGGCAAGGGTAAGTCTACAATGTTAAACAGGGGATCAAAACAGGATGTACTGAAATATTGAAATTTGAGAAGACTTGAAGGAGGTGAAGGAGTTAGTTGGGTGGATATGCCATGGAGGAGCATTACAGGAAGACAAACAGCATACTGCTCAAAGCCCTAAGAAGGACAAGTGTCTAGCACATTAGACAACCAGGAAGGAGGCCAATGGGCTGGTGTGGAATAAGGAAGACAGAGAGGGTAGAGATGGTGTCATACAGAGGGTGGAGAGTTCACCTGGGTAGGGCCTTGTAAACCAGGGGTTCCCAACCTCTGGGATCTAATGCCTGATGATCTGAGGTGGAGCTGATGTAATAATAATAGAAATAAAAGTTAAAAGTGAAAGCGTTAGTTGCTCAGACATCTCCGACTCTGTGACCCCCATGGACTATAGTCTGCCAGGCTCCTCTGTCCATGGGATTCTCCAGGTAAGAATACTGGAGTGGGCTGCCATTCTCTTCTTCAGGGGATCTTCCTGACCCAGGGATCGAACCCAGGTCTCTTGCATTGCAGGCAGACTCCTTACTGCCTGAGCCACCAGGGAAGCCCAGTAATAGAAATCAAGTACACAAAAGATGCAATGTGTTTGAAACATCCTGAAACCATCCCCCTACCTCAGTCTATGGATAAATTATCTTCCACAAAACCAGTCTCTGGTGCCAAAAAGGTTGAGGACTGCTGCTGTAAGCCACTGTAAGGATTGTTGCTCACAACGTGAAATGGGAGCTTTTGAGCAGATGAGTAATGAGAAGTGCCCCAGACCAGGGCAGTAACAGTTGAGGAAGTGAAGTCATCTGACTCTGGATAATTGTAAAGTTAGAGCCATCAGAATTTCCTGACAGGTTGAATGTGAAGAGTGAGGGAAAGAGAGGTCAAGGATGATTCTAAAGATTTTGGCCTGAGAGACTGAGGACTGGAGTTTCTGTCCTTGAGACAGAGGAGGCTATGGGTGATGCAGGTCCAGAAGGAAAGACCAGGAGCTCGTTTTTGGAGACGTGGTATTGGGGGGTATCTATCTATTCCAGTGGGGATGGGTAGATGGTTAGAGATGCAACTTTAAAGAAATATCAGGGCTGAGGATATACACTTTGAAGTCGCTGGCATATGGATAGAATGAGATTATGGAGGAGACCTGGGCTTTGCAAGATGAGGAGGCCAGAGGAACAGGTGCATGAGTACTCAGTCACTCAGTTGTGTCTGACTCTTTGCAACCCCATGAACTGTGGCCCGCCAGGGTTCTCTGTCTATGAGATTCTCCAGGCAAGAATACTGGAGTGGGATGTCATTTCCTCCTCCAGGGGATCTTCCCAACCCAGGGATCAAACCCAGGTCTCTTTCATCTCCTGCACTGGCAGGCAGATTCTTTACCACTAAGCCACCTGGGAGGAACAGGACTAACCATCAAAGGAAAGTGAGAGAGAAAGAGACGAGAAAGGCAGGAGAGAAATCCAGAGACTGTGGTGTCCTGGAAGCCAGTGGCAAAGGCATTTCACGCAGGGGTGCTATTCTCAGACCATGTGACATGAGGCTGGTACATTGGCCATTAAACAGAACACCATGGGGGTCACTGGAAATCACATCTTATGTATTATATGATAGATATTATATATCATATATTTCATACTGAATATAAGCTTAGAGGGAAGAAAAATAGACTTAATTGCCAATGAATAGGTTAACTATAAATTAGGTATTAAATGGGTTGAATATGATTCCTGTCAATTCCTAGGTAAGGCATCATTTTAAATATCCTTGAGCATTTCTGAGAAATGCATTTCTACCAATTCCTAAAATTAGATGAATGGCTAAAAATGTTTCTGAAAAACAGAGGTGACAGCCAAAGAAGGGATGGAATGGTTATCATCCATGCTCTCAAAGCTAGATCCCATCTTGTTTATTTAAAGACAGAGTGATCTCATCAAAGTTGCAGAGTACAATGTGATTGAGTTCACCATGCAGTATTTAATTAGAAAATGTTAATTAAGCTTCCTTAATTCAATCTTGCATCAAAGAAATGTCTCTGTACACACAAGCCATTTCTAAAACTCAAGTATATGAATTCTGAGGCAGGTCATACCCTGTGCTGTATTATGGTGGGAGAGTGATTCCAGTTTTGAATTCATAGAAGGCTATGGTAAGAGGTTGAAATTTCCTTTTCCCATTGACAAATGGTACTCAAAAAGCTGCTTTGGTTCAATCTTAAATAGGACAGTAGCCTTAAGGGAACTTGTTGTAAAGTCCTCGAAAATGGGAAGTCCGTAGGGTTCCTGCATGGATATATGGAAAATGGAGGAGGCAGACTACAAATGCAAACTTAAACTATGCCAGGACAGCAAAGGATCCAGTGCAAGTCCACCACAATGATTTTTATGCTTTTTATAATAGCCAAATGTACTTCCCTCTTCCTGTTAAAAATGTAATAAATTTTTTCTCTTGGGTCTGGACTTTATATGTCAAGTTTCTGCCTGCAGCTAATTTTTATGACTGAGTTGCAAAGCCCTGAAAGCAGCATTTAGGCTGAAAATGCTGACAGGCCCATAGCCGGAACAGTGCTAATGATAAGAACGTGAACATAAGGCTGTGCTCAGTAGTCAATGAATTTCTTTATCCTAATAGGATGAACATTATAAAACAAGGAATATAATCAGCTTCATTATATTATGAAGACAAGGAACAGGACTCTAATGGTACAAGTTCAGCACATTAGGCTTCCACTAGGTGCATATGTTTAGCAACATTTAGGAAGGACATGACAGTCAAAGGATAAACACTTTGAAGAATGAATAAATGTGTGATCCTGGCTTACTGAAAATTTCATCTAACAGGCTTTTGTTTAATATTCTAGCATTCCCTGTCTATTTAGTTGATTAGAAAGCATGGCAGAATGTTCAATGATTATTATTTCCCTTTCATCAGACCAGCAGATTCTACTGCAGAATTCTGCCCAAACGTAAATCTTCAAACCACAGTATTTTCCTTTAGGATCTAGTTTTCATTTTTGATGTAATATAGCCTGTGATTAATACAGTATTCATATCCCCATATGATTGTGACACAGTCTTGAATAATGGTAAAAGTTTACCTTTATGTCACAGAATTAATATAATTTACATTTACATTCATTAAAATTAATGTTTAGAACTGTGCCAAGCATTAATGCAGATCAGTGGTTAGAAATCTAGGGTCAGTGGGCTAAATCTGGCTTGTTGCCTGTTTGTTGTAAATAGAGATTTATTGGAGCCATGCCCACTCTTTTATATACTGTTGAGGTCTGCTTTTGCACCACAAAGACAGAGTTGAGTAGCTGTGAAAGACAGTATATGATATAGTCTGTAAAGCCTAAAATATTTGCTGTCTGGTCTGTTACAGAAAACATCTGTTGACCCCTGATGTAAATACTAATATTATCCAAGATTATGGAAGAAGGGTAATTGAACCTCAGAGGAGTTAAATAAATGGCCTAATATCACAAGCTAGAAAATAATAGACCCAAAATTTGAATCTAAGACTAGTTTCCAAACTTTGGATCTAATTACCACGTGCAATACCTCCCCCAAATGTCTGAAGATCATCATATATGCAGAAGTAATACGAGCATCACAGTGCAGAGAAAAGTTGTGTTCAAAATAACAGGATGACCCTAGATATACTTAGCAACATTTTATTATTCAGTTTCAAAGAAACGTGATGAATATAGACAGACTATTACTTGGCAGGCAACTCCAACTGCTTAGAGGGAAAAATTTAAGTCCAACTCGGAGATGCAACCAGTCCATTCTGAAGGGGATCAGCCCTGGGATTTCTTTGGAAGGAATGATGCTAAAGCTGAAACTCTGGTAGTTTGGCCACCTCATGCGAAGAGTTGACTCATTGGAAAAGACTCTGATGCTGGGAGGGGCTGGGGGCAGGAGGAGAAGGGGACGACAGAGGATGAGATGGCTGGATGGCATCACTGACTCGATGGACGTGAGTCTGAGTGAACTCCGGGAGTTGGTGATGGACAGGGAGGCCTGGCGTGCTGCGATTCATGGGGTCGCCAAGAGTCGGACATGACTGAGCAACTGAACTGAACTGAACTGCATGCCTACCCGCTTAGTCGATAGGTTGTGTCTGACTCTTTGTGACCCCATAGACTGTAGCCTGCCAGGCTCCTCTGTCCATGGGATTTCCGAGGCAAGAATACTGGAGTGGATTGCCATTCCCTTCTCCAGGGGATCTTCCCAACCTGCATCAACAGTGTCTCCTGCATTGGCAGGCAGATTCTTTACCATTGCATCAACTAGGAAGCCCCAGTCAAACTGTAATCAATGCTATATAAATGAAACAATCTACTACCAGTCCCACTACATACAGATATATTAGTAGAAAACAAATAACTTTTGCAAAAGTTCCCATCTATGAAATCACTTATCTCTCGCAGTAGAGTATGTAGGTATTTCAGAGCTGGGATACCAGGTCTGGATTACTTGATTGAGTCACCAAGTAGCTGGTGCCAGAGTAAATATTTGAACATAGATCTCTTCCTAGTTAATCACTGCTTTGCATGTATTAAAAAAGAATAAATTATTCAAATGTTATATTCGGATCAATAAATATTACTAAGTCTCTAGTAATATGGACCAGGGATTTCTGAAAATCAAGACTGAGAATGGAGGGTTTCCCTAGCAGTCCAGTGGCTAAGACTCCATGCTCCCAATGTAGGGGGCCCAGGTTCTATCCCTGGTCAGGGAACTAGATCCAACATGCCACAACTGAAGATCTCACATGCTGCAACCAAGACCCGGTGCAGCCAAATAAGTAAGATTAAAAAAAAAAAAGAACGGAACAAAATCAAAGAAAAGGCAGAATAGCAAGAAGTTTAGCAAAAGGCAAAAGTAACCGCCGAAAGTCTTGTTATGGGAAAACCAACATTCTTATTTTCTTCTGAGTGAAAGTCACTCAGTCATGTCTGACTCTTTGCGACCCCATGGACTATGCAGTCCATGGAATTCTCTAGGCCAGAATACTGGAGTGAGTAGCCTTTCCCTTCTCCAGGGGATCTTCCCAACCCAGGGATGGAACCCAGGTCTTCCACATTGCAGGCGGATTCTTTACCAGCTGAACCACGAGGGAACCCCAAGAATACTGGAGTATTCCTGTATTCGATTCCTGACCCAGAAATCGAAGTGGAGTCTCCTGCATTGCAGGTGGATTCTTTACCAACTGAACTATGAGGGAAGTTACCATTTTCTTCTAAAAGCCACAGAATATTCTTTTCCTTAGCCCTCAGCTCATGACTGCAAAGTAAAGCAGTCTCCCTCTGGCTACACACATCCTCTATGACTTTGGAAACTTAATCCACTCAGTAGCCTGGCCCCTGACAGCTCCTCTGGGTGGTCTCAGCCCTGTTCATGATCAATTAACCCTCACTTTTGTTTTGCTTTAGGCTGTGGGCTGTCATAAAGACTCAATAAAGGAATCGAACTTTGAAAGTGCCTCAGGAATGCCCCCAGATTCACAGGCCATGGACTGCAGAGCGGATGACAGTCTGTTGGAAAAGGAGAGCTCAGATGGGAGGAGGACCAAGGGTAGGTGAAAGGGGATGCTTTGAGAAGAAACAAATGAGGGGGATTTTTCACGTGAAAATAGGGGAAACGCAACCAAAAACTCATTCAAATATTTATTTTTGAATGGTTGTTGACAAGCACCCTTAAACAGTGCCATATACAACGACCCTTTTTGTGACCTTGATTCACAGTGAACCATTAGTCATATAATTTTAATAGTAGATTCCAGTATAAAATTGCCCTTTTCATAAAGGCAACTTCCAAACAAGAACATACAGGGTTATTGTGGTGTCTCTTTAAAAACTCTTTCAACCAAAAGAGACATTTGGTGCTCTTTTATTATTCTTTTCAATGATGTTTAAAGGAAAAGGAACCAGGCGCAGAAATTCCCATAAAAAGGGAAATTTGACAGAAAAACATGTTGATTGAAAGCTTCAATTCATGCATAAAACTACTAAATCAACTGAGTTTACAAGAAAGGAAATTTTTTTCCAGTTAAAGATTAACTTGTGACATAAAATGGAAACATGAAAAATTTAACTGCTGTCATAAAATAAACATAACAATTCATTCACCTCTCAGTATCCACTTGAATACCTCATTTAATTATTCTTGTTTAGCATCAGATGCATATGTATATAGTTCTAGAGACCATGCTTCATGATCATTTTAAAGATTTATTTTAATGTAAGTCAATGAAAAAAACCCCTGACAAACTTGTGTTATAGTATATGCAAAACACAGGAAGAAAGCTACTCTGGGATAAAAAGGAAGTATTAATTATATAGGGTATTTAATTTTCTTTGGTAAAAATTCTAACATAAGAAAAGGTTGCTATATTTAGAAATTAAAGTATAGAGCAAAAAGATATGACTACAAAGGTATGTTAATTGCTTATCTTTCTTTCATATGCACACACATGTTTTTCATATGTGGTGTGTCATATCATGCTCTCATTTTTAGGGCATTAGAGGATGAGTTTGGGAAAGAAAGAAATATGAATAGTACCTGTTTTTCTATTCACTCTCTAATGAAAAGTATGGCTAAAATACTTGTGAGTGGATGGAATTTTGAAAACTTCACTGTAGTAATAACTTAATTTTCTAAATTTATTACAGGCATAGCAATCATTCCAGCTTTACAACTGAATAGAATAAAGTGAGCTCTTTGAAGAGGCAAATTATACTACAAAATGAAACTAAGAATGGTGTACTAATCTCATGTGCAGAGAGGCACTTAGGCACGAATCTATTAATTTTATATATTTCTAACACTTAATGACACTTGTCATCTTGGTTTCCAAGCTTGGCAGGAAGTAATATAACACTTACCATATACAAATAGTATTAGTGTTACCAGAAAAATACTGTATAAAAATAATTATTAGTGATTTGGGTCTTTGTATTAATCAAAAGCTATGAGAATGACTTAAATGGAAAAAGCATCTTGACCATTTCTAAATAAAAATAAACCTACTATACATTTAAAAAATAGAAATAGCTATTTTCAAATAACAAAAGAAATATATTCTTTTTCTGAAGTCTCTTCATACACATCATAACATTTTGGTGAATACCCTTCTAGGTATCCCTCTGTGTGTATAGATTCATAAGGAACATTATGATGTCTTTAACCTTTAAAATTTTACCTTTAAAATTTTCATACAGCTAAACTGACTTGTTTTCTTTTGGTGTACAATCCAGTAAAGAATGTGCCTGCCAATGCAGGAGACATGGGTTTGATCCCTGGGTTGGGAATATCCCCTGGAGAAGGAAATGGCAACCCACTCCAGTATCTTGCCTGGAAAATTCTATAGACAGAGGAGCCTGGTGGGCTACAGTCCATGATGTCACAAAACAGTTGGACATGACTTAGCAACTAAACAACAATTCTAAATGTATTAATGCATATGCAGATACATATAACCATCACCATAATCAGGTTACAGAACAGTTCCATCACCCCCAAATCTCCCTTGTGCTATCCTTTTAGAATGCCACTCCTCCTCTACTCCTAATCCCAGGCAACCACTCTGTTCTGTTCTAGAATGTCATAAATGAAAGCATACAGTATATGATCTTTTGAGACTGGATTCTTTCACTCATTATAATGTATTTGATATCTATCCAAGTTATTTTTCACATCAGTAGTTCGTTCTTTTTCTTTCTTTCTTATTTTTTTTTAGAGTTGTATACTATTCTGTTACACGGATGTACTACTGTTGATCTATCCAATCACCCAAATGAGGCAATTTAGGCTATTTCTGGTTTGGCTCTATCATGAATAACGCTGCTACAAATGTTTGTGCACAGGTTTTTGCATAAACATAAGTTTTCATTTTTCTATGGTAAGTATTCTGGAGTGAGAATGCTGGGTCAAATGGTATGTGTATGTTTAACCATTTACAAGATACAATATGATATTTGAAACATCAAATCAAAGCACTGATACAGTGGGGTTCCCTCATAGCTCAGTTGGTATTAAGAATCTGCCTGACAAAGACAGAAACATAGATCAATGGAACAAAATAGGAAGCCCAGAGATAAATCCATGCACCTATGGACACCTTATCTTCAACAAAGAAGGCGAGAATATACAATGGAGAAAAGACAATCTCTTTAACAAGTGGTGCTGGGAAAACTGCTCAACCACTTGTAAAAGAATGAAACTAGAACACTTTCTAACACCATTCACAAAAATAAACTCAAAATGGATTAAAGATCTAAATGTAAGACCAGACACTATAAAACTCCTAGAGGAAAACAGGCAAAACACTCTCTAACGTAAATCATAGCAGGATCCTCTATGACCCACCTCCCAGAGTAGTGGAAATAAAAGCAAAAATAAACAAATGGGACCTAATTAAATTTAAAAGCTTTTGCACAAAGAAGGAAACTATAAGCAAGGTGAAAAGACAGCCTTCAGAATGGGAGAAAATAATAGCAGACGAAGCAACTGACAAAGAGTTAATCTCAAAAATATACAAGCAACTCCTGCAGCTCAATTCCAGAAAAATAAACTACCCAATCAAAAAATGGGCCAAAGAACTAAACAGACACTTCTCCAAAGAAGACATACAGATGGCTAACAAACACATGAAAAGATGCTCAACATCACTCATTATCAGAGAACTGCAAATCAAAACCACAATGAAGTACCATCTCACTCCAGTCAGAATGGCTGCGATCCAAAAGTCTACAAACAATAAATGCTGGAGACAGTGTGGAGAAAAGGGAACCCTCTTACACTGTTGGTGGGAATACAAACTAGTACAGCCACTATGGAGAACAGTGTGGAGATTCATTAAAAAAACTGCAACTAGAACTGCCACACGACACAGGAATCCCACTGCTGGGCATACACACTGAGGAAACCAGAATTGAAAGAGACATGTTTACCCCAATGTTCATCACAGCACTGTTTACAATAGCCAGGACATGGAAGCAATCTAGATGTCCATCAGCAGATGAATGGATAAGAAAGCTGTGGCACATAAACACAATGGAGTATTACTCAGCCATTAAAAAGAATGCATTTGAATCAGTTCTAATGATGTAGATGAAACTGGAGCCTATTATACAGAGCCAAGTAAGTCAGAAAGAAAAACACCAATACAGTATATTAACGCATATATATGGAATTTAGAAAGATGGTAACGATGACCCTATATGCAAGACAGCAGAAGAGACACAGATGTAAAGAACAGACTTTTGGACTCTGTGGGAGAAGGCGAGGGTGGGATGATTTGAGAGAATAGCATTGAAACATGTATATTATCATATGTGAAACAGATCGCCAGTCCAGGTTTGATGCATGAGACAAGGTGCTCAGGGCTGGTGCACTGGGATGACCCTGAGGGATGGGATGGGGAGGGAGGTGGGAGGGAGGTTCAGGACGGGGATCACATGTACACCCATGGCTGATTCATGTGAATGTATGGCAAAACCCACCACAATATTGTAAAGTAATCAGCCTCCAATTAAAATAGATTTTAAAAAATAAAATATATATAAAAAAAGAAGATTCTGCGTGCAATGCAGGAGACCAGGTTCGATTCCTGGGTCGGAAAGATCTGCTGGAGAAGGGATAGGCTACCCATCTAGTATTCTTGGGATTTCCTAGTGCAATGTGGGAGACCTGGGTTCGATCCCTGGGTTGAAAAGATCCCCTGGAGAAGGGAAAGGTCACCCATTCTAGTATTCTAGCCTGGAGAATTCCATGGACCGTATAGTCCATGTGGTCACAAAGAGTCGGATACCACTGAGCAAACTTCACTTTCACTGATATAATACGAAAAAGACAGACAAAAGTCCTCCTCTGTAATGGATATATCTTCATGCCATTTCTGAGATGTGAAATTCTAAAAAGTTTCAGAAAAATAACACAGTTGCCTTTCATTTAGAAACAAAAATCTTTCCCCTCATTACTTAGGTAACAAGAAGGATTATGATTGTAGATAACACAAAAGCATCGTTAGTTATTTCAAAGTTCTCTTTACGGTAACAATGTCTCCTGAACTTTTCCCACATCCTCATGATGTAGTTAAGGTTAAGAATGGGCTGGGAAATAAAGGGTGGATTCAGGCAATTTGCTGCCTTTTTGTTCATCTCAATTGCTTTAAATTGTTTTTGTATCATCGCAAAAATGAACTTATAAGGACAACACACATCATCCTCCTAAATGCTTATAAACATAATAGAGGAGAATTGAAAGGTAAATAGCTCTTAATAAAGAAACCAAGGGGGGAAAAATGGGAAGGTGAGCTCCCTGAGTTGTGTCTAGATGGAAACAGAGTCTGGAAGCTGCCAGAGATATGACAGAGAAATGGCTGTCCTAATTGTCTAGTAAGTTTGGGTTTAGGGTTGCACAGAGCTCATTATGACATGGGACAGCCATGAGACACCTTGATCCACACCTTCCTTGAATTAGCTTTCAGGACCATGTTGTCCTATGGTTATTAGTTCCCAATAAAAATTTCTGTGCCTATTATCTGGCTTGACTGATGATAGTAATTCTGACAGAGAAGCTGGAATGAAATGTTTAAGTGTTGTCCATTTCATGAAAATTCACTAATAGCTCACAATATTCCAGGTATTCTTTGAGGCACTGTGGATAAAGTGGTGATCGAAAATAGACAAAAATACCTGTCTTCCTGGATCTGAGTTTCTCATATAAGTCAAAGTGACTTAGTACTAGACATTTGTGTATTTCCATGATGGTTCTGGTCTAAGCCTTAAACCAAACTCTAAGGTGTAGAAATGTACTCATAAATTATTAAAACAGTTTTGACTTCTGTTTAACTAATTTTGAAAATCAGAGCTAACTTGGACTCACATTAGGCATTTATCACTGCAAGAATTCACCAGTTAGCTAATATCTTACTCATTTTATGGGTTAATGAATCTGATTCCTGAGATAAGAATATATGTATGTGTGGACATGCAAACACATGTTTATTAGTATCTAATGTTTTAGTGATTATATAGTGACTATGTCCTATTTCTAGGTTAATGTCATTTGTTAATTACTCTTTTCAGTAGAATGTTATTGAAACTGTAGTGATTAAAAAGATTCACTTCTGTGGTTTTTGTATTGTATTTGTATTCTGACTCTTCTACAGAATAGTTCATATTGATGCTAATTTGTCCATAATTTGTCCTCTTTCCTAAGGATAAACAAGATGAGATGCTGGCTCTTCAGCAATGCTGCTCACCAAGTAGTTTCACACTGCGACCTGTATAGCCAGGGCTAATTTCAGATCCTCAATTTAAAAAAGCATGTATAAGAGTCCATTTCCACTCATTTTGCCCAAATTAAGGAGGAAAGGCAGATGCAGGCAATACCTCTAGCCACTATGTAGTCCTAGTTAAGCAAACAGAAATTTGAAGAGGAGAATATATATGCATAGTTGTATCTGAGGCACTGATTTGCAGGCCTGTTTTGTTTGTGGACTATGATAATGCCAACAAAACAACAAACAAACTAAATGAAATCCTGCCTATGTAAAGCCAAAAAAGTATAGTGTTACAGATAGCAGAGATGTTAGAAACCTTCCAGCGTTATTCGAGAACAAAGTTGGGGCTCTGATTGTCAAAATGATTAAAAGCCTCCCTCTGTGGTGATTTGGAAAGGCATGTGAGGTGCACGGAGCAGGCTGCTCTGTGATTTGCAAAAGAGATGGGTGTGCAATTATTTACTGTGATAATCTGTGGACTGGGATCTCTTTCAGCAATTAAACCACATTTATTCTTAACAAGAAGTATGGGACGTTTTCTTCTTAGCTTAAGTACATTGATAGAAGCTTAAGTTTTTCTGATTAGCTACCTATTTCCTGTGCCAAACTGGTTGAGGTTTCCAGCTATTTGGCAAAATACTACAAGGCAAGGGTGGGTCTTGTTTATTTCTGGGTCCTTCTGTCGAGTACACTGTACCGTGCAGAGGGTGCTAAAGCATATTTGGGCTGATCTATTTAGCAGTTTGTTAGTGGAGGATTCTGATTTAGGAACCAGGAGTCAAAATATGAAGATCATTTATCATGAGTTGTCAGCCTACTTTAGGTTCTCTACACTCTATTCACTTTATTAGTCTGTTTTATCCTATTTACTCTTTTGGGCTGCCATTTTCCAGGGTGGTTCACTCTTCTCTCTCCTATTAGTTTCTCTTTTCAGAAAGTGAAAGTAAGGACCATCAGATCAGATCAGATCAGTCGCTCAGTTGTGTCCGACTCTTTGCGACCCCATGAATCACAGCACACCAGGCCTCCCTGTCCATCACCAACTCCCGGAGTTCACTCAGACTCACGTCCATCGAGTCAGTGATGCCATCCAGCCATCTCATCCTCTGTCGTCCCCTTCTCCTCTTGCCCCCAATCCCTCCCAGCATCAGAGTCTTGGAGACTACAATGCTATTTCTCCTCCTTTGAGACTTTCCTCTGTGCAGCTTAACCTGTAGGTCTAGTCTTTTTTCATTTATGAGATGTACCCTTGGGAAGGTTTCAAAGGAGCCTCACCCAGAGGTCGGCAACAATACTAGAATACTGTTGCTGTTAGTGGATAAAGCATAGTGCTACTCATTTCCTGAATTGTACAGAAGACTACACTTTTTGGCAAACAAACTATATCTCTTTATTGCCTACAGGCACAGCTTAAAGAAACTTTTGGAGAAGGCAATGGCAACCCACTCCAGTACTCTTGCCTGGAAAAATCCCATGGACAGAGGAGCCTGGTAGGCTGCAGTCCATGGGGTCCCGAAGAGTCAGACACGACTGAGTGACTTCACTTTCACTTTTCATTTTCCTGCATTGGAGAAGGAAATGGCAACCCATTCCAGTGTTCTTGCCTGGAGAATCCCAGGGACGGGGGAGCCTGGTGGGCTGCTGTCTATGGGGTCACACAGAGTCAGACACGACTGAAGCAACTTAGCAGCAGCAGCAGCAGCAAAGGAACTTTATTTTTAAAAAATATTTATTTCTATTTCTACCACTAGTATATAGAAGTGAAATGAATTTTTTAGGAATATATTCTGTAAGGTTCTCACATAAGAACTCATGCAGTCAACAAAATCAAGGGACTTTCCTGGGTGGTTCAGTGGCTAAGTCTCCAGGCTCCCAAAGCAGAGGGTCCAGGTTCGATCCCTGGTCAGTGAACTACAACCCCATGCTGCAACTAAGAGTTTGAGTGCTGTAACCACATAAAACTCGCTGCAGCCAAATAAATAAATAAACGAACTTTAGACTCTGCCATTATATCTCCCTCAAAGCTTTAAAGTCTCTCTTTTGACTAGAAGTAATAGCAAACAAGAAGAAACGTAACTAATGTGTGGAGGCGTACTACCTGTCTACTACTGTCATTAACATTCCCAACAATATGATGACATATATTACCATTCACATTTTGACCATCCACATCATTTCACTTGTCTGAGTCACAGTCACATAGTCAAAGAGGGCAGAACCAACTCTGAGCTGAAGTTGTTCAGGATCTGCTTTCTCTATCATTCACCTCTCCCTTGAGCTAATAAAAGCATCAGATCAGTAATTCCTTGTCTGTACAGTGGTTAAGACTGCATGGTTTTACTGCAGGGGGTGCTGGTTCAACCCCTGGTCTGGGAATTAAGATCCCACACTGGTGTGGCCAAAGGAAAAAAAAAAAGGAACAAAAATAGTGAAAGATCATACTCATGCTACCTGATTGCCACATGTTTGCTTAGTGTTTTTCCCACTATCCCTTCCTGTCTCTATTCTGGGGATAAGGGATTTAGGAGGAACTAAACAACTGAAATTTACAGATTTGGGTTGAGGATTATCAATATGGGGTTTTTTCAGATGCCTTGTGGTGAATGCTTTATAAAGAATTCCAGGCTGTCCCAAATTGGATTTCTAACGGCTCTGAGGGACAATGGTTCTCCAATTTTAGTGTGCATGAAAATCACCAAAGAAGACTCCCCTTCTTGGCCTCCTTCTGGAAGGCATTTGTTTGGTATGTATGCAAGAGGCCTGGAAATGAACTTTGGTAGCAAGAATCTCAGGGGGAGCTGATAAAGAAGGTTCCTCAGAACATCTTACGATTAAAATCTATACAGCTGCTTCCAGTGTCTGCTTTTACAAGGCAATTTCCCCACATTTCTGAAACGACCAGTTTTCTGAATATTTAATCATTACTAAATAATGATTCTATCCTAGATGGATTTCTAGAATTCACTTTGAGGGGACAATAAAAGATAGTTGGAAAAGAACTGATGCACACCACCAGGAGGCAGTGTGTACAAAGCATTCACACCACGTAAATAAGCATTTTGAAGAGAGACTGTTTTTAAGAACTGTGAATTTAAAAGCTGTGTGTGTGTGTGTGTGTGTGTGTGTGTGTGTGTATTGGGGAAACAGCGGTGGTAGTATTGTGGCCAGTACACCGATTTTACAAAAAGAGACAAAGTCCTTAAAGTGGTATTTTCTTTAAGAAGAAGAAAAAAAAAATGAAAGAAATCTATTTTACTAAAAGAGCCAGTTATATTTCAAGTTGACCACCCTAAGTCAAAGCTAAGTGCTAGTGTAAGATTTTTGTATTCATAAGATACTCCCAGCACCTATTTCAGGATCTCTTTCACTGTTCATGTTGCTGAAAGAGTCTTTGCAAAATGCTTTTCCCAAAGTGTACAATTGTATATTGTGACTGAAACAATGGAACCTACTGTTCAGTAAAACTGAGAGGTAAAATTTTCGATGTGAATCCACAAATGCTTGGCATGTGATCACTCCTCTTCAGTAAGTACCTTTATTTTATAATTTCTGTTGGTACTGTAATTGCTCAAAGATCTCACTTCAAGGATCCCAGAAATGACAATATAATCTGATATGGTCCTGAGAATGGAATAACAAAGCATGAACTTGTGGAAGAAAATATAAAAGTTCCACATTATCATGTTTGGTAAAGAGAAGAAAGTGGGCAGAGCAATGTCTTTGGATGGATATCTATATCTAAATATCTAAATCAATCTATGGGCTTCCCTGGTGGCTCAGAGAGTAAAGAAAGTGAAAGTGAAAGTGAAGTCTTTCAGTCGTGTCTGACTCTTTGTGACCCCATGGACTGTAGCCTACCAGGCTCCTCCCTCCACGGGATTCTCCAGGCAAGAGTACTAGAGTGGGTTGCCATTTCCTTCTTCAGGGGATCTTCCCAACCCAGGGATCTAACCCAGGTCTCCCGCATTCCAGGCAGATGCTTTAACCTCTGAGCCACTAGGGAAGCCTCCTGCAATGCAGGAGATGCAGGTTTGATCCCTGGGTTGGGAAGATCCCCTGGAGAAGGGAATAGCTACCCACTCCAGTGTTCTTGCATGGGAAATCCCATGGACAGAAGGGACTGGCAGCCTAAAGTCCATGGGGTCGCAGAGAGTCAGACATGATTGGGAGGCTAACATATCAATCTATATACCTCACATTTCTTATTTTGAGGAGGAGATTTAAACCATCTTAGAACATATCTTTTTCCACAAAACAGTAAACATGAAACACCTAATTGTTTTGTTGAAAATGGCAGGGAGAGGGTAGGTATATACCCTGGATAGGAGTGGAATTCCACTTGGGTAAGGGTTTAGAACAGGTAATTGTCACCTAGGGAATAAGACACTCAGACAGGGATAACCCAAGGGTTTACTAGCCAAAGGGTAATCCCAAAGAATCGATTTAACTGAGGAAGTCCAAAGAGGAATATGAGTGCCAGGAACCTGGGATATGCAGATGATTCAAAATACATTCAATTGCAAGCAAATTCATGGGTGGAGGGAAATAGCAGTTCAGAGCAATGACCTCTGGGGGCTAGAATTTGTATTGTGCTTTTATGAGATGGGTGGTTCATAGTATATGGGAAGATGGCCCTAACATAAAAACTGCATAACATAAAGGGTAGACTAGAAAGGCACTAACTGGTACCTGTCAACATCTACTTCTACCTTTATCCATATTGATTTGTAAAAAAGGGACTGTACCACAGCAGAGACAAACACTGCTATCCTGATTAATGTTAAAGTGACAGGAAAACAACCCAGGTTCTAGAAACATGACCACTGGAGCCCACCAATGGCAGATACTCAGGCACACCACCACAGGACCAAGCGAACCATATCAATGAAAAGGCAGTTCACACTTGCTGGTGATCACAGATGCTAAAGTAGAATCACCTGGTATTTAATTACATACTGTATAAAAAAGACTGTCTATCTAACAGGCATTCTTTGGTAAGTGATGTTAGTTATGGCATGGAGCAGGGTTGCTACTAAGGTTCATTCACATTGTTTGAGATTCTTTTGCCTTCCTAGTCTTCCAGCTCATCACTGCTCTCGTTTCCACCATTGACCATCGATACTGCACCCTCAAAGGCGACCTCCTGAAAAGGTGGGTGGTCATGACCAAAGGGCTCTTTTTCCTGTCTTAATTAGTGAGAAAAAAGAAAGGAAGCAGAAAGAAGTATACATGTTGCTTATGTCCCCTATTGTTACTCTTCCATTCTTTCACCTTTTAAATTAGAAACTCTGTTCTCTCGGCCAATATGGGGGAGACCTGGAATTGTGCTTTTGATAGTGACATCCAGCTGAGATGAGTGTTTTGTGATGAAGGCCCTGAATCCATTCTGACCTAGTTTGAATGTCTGAAATAATGCTGGGCTGTGCTCTGTGTAGGCACATGGGGGTCAATCGTGGAAAAGCAGTTCATCAAGGCAAAAGGGAGGACTTGTTAGCGGAATCTGACAGTTAGTTAGAAAAAGAAATGGTGAAGGATCATTTGCAGACAAGACATGCTAGGTGCTTGCTGATGATAGATAATCCAGCACTTGCTACAAAATTCCTTCTTATATAAGGTAGGATAATTTATAGGCTTTATATTTATAGATAGCTGAAAAGCTACCTGACATAACATTCCTTCTGAGTAATGCTCTCCTCTCATGATATTTAGGATGAATTGAATCTCTATCATGAATTACCAGGTCAAATAGATAACCCATGAATCTGAGAAGAGGTTAGAAGACACTACTAATACTCATTCTCCTACAGACTCAACTGGTAGAAGATTCAAGGCATCATATGTGTTCTTCTCCTAGCCTATGGTTACCCAGATGGGGAGAAATTGGCAAGGAAGGAAATATGTCAACTTTAGTAACTTAGGAAAAGGTCTAGATTTCCAATGACCATAAAATCAGATAACTATGGGAAGAACAACAGAAAATGACAGAAATCTCTTTGATTCATTTAGTTAAACAAAAAAGTTTGCCTTCTAATGGCTAGATGGGCTAAACTGAGGTGTGTGGTATTATCTAGCAAGGTATGCAAGTCACCATCACTTTGAGGCAAGACACCATGTTCCCATAGAGGTAAAAGTTATAGTTCAGTAGTATTAAAGATGGAGTATCACTGTCTACACAGCCTCAGAGGATAGCTTTGTCATTTGGGTGGCTGTGTTGTGTATCAAAATGGCTCATGTTGATACTGGATATGAGACTCTCACACATTCTCATTGGTTCAGAAAACATCTTTGTGGAAAGCAGATGATGGCCACCCAAAGATGCATATACATCTTAACCCATAGATCCTTTGACTGTGTTACCTCATATGGGAAAAGAGTCTTTGCAGATGTGATGAAGGTTATGGACTTAAGATGGGAGATTATCCTGGTGGGCCCATTCTAATCACATGAGTTCTTAAAAGCAAAGAATCTTTTTTGCTGTAGTCAGAAATAGATACCATGAAGGGAGAAGGGAGATGAGATATTGCTGATTTTGAAGACAGAGAAGGGGGCCCATAAGCCAAGGAATGTGGGCAGCCTCTAAAGCTGGAAAAGGTAAGGAAACTAAGTTTCTCCTGGAGTTTCCTGAAAGGGATTCAGCCCTGTGGACCTCAAGATTTTATCACAATGAGACCCATGTCACACTTCTGACATACTAAATCATAAGATAACAAATCTGTGTTGCTTTAAGCCACTAAGCCTGTGGTCATTTGTTACAGAAGCAATAGATATCTAACATAATCTGCATATAGACAAATTTCCAATCCATGTTTCTAGTATTCTGGTTGTACCTACTCTTTTCTCACTTTCTTCTTAATTACAGAATATCAAGCTTTAAATATATCCCTTAGTAATTTTTGAATTACAATCATACTGACTCTGAGATATGAGGTCTCATGGTTAGTTCTGGCAAACAAAACAGGTGGTAACAGGCAGGAAGCTATCTCCTAACAGCTTTCCCCATCAATTTTTTGCTGTAATGCCCTGGACAAAAGGCAAGTCTCAAACAGACTCCACTTGAAGTTCTGGTTCTGTTGTTTTCTGCCTTATGTTATTTTATTTAATATTTGGGAGGTGCAGTTTTTGTCATCTGCAAAAGTCATGAGATCTACTTTTCAGAATACCCAGTTTAAGATCCACTGAGATAACATATGCAGGGTACCTATCAGGGAGTCTTCCATCTATTGTCATCCATAGTAGGTTGATAACTATTACAGACCACAGCAGCTTTCTAGGATGAGGCAGAAGCTGGAGAAAATGACCAGGTGACCAAGACAGAATTGGAGACATATAGCCATAAGGCAAGACAGTTTCTGAAAATCACACCCTTTTCAAGCCATGATTTGTTCCTATGCTTGGCACTGGTCAGTGGTTAGAATCTTAAATGAGGGTCACCATGAGGAGAGCAATTCACAAAGCACAACCGTCACACAAGAAGGAGGGGCGCTTGCTTTGTGCAATTCTGATGAAGGCAAGCCGGAATAACTAGGAAGGAGGCTGGAAGAGGTTCCTGGGAAGTGGAACACACAGTCTATTGGAGCTGTGAGTAGGGAGGCCTGAGGGAGAGGCAGTAGATTTAGCAGTTCAGCATCAGCATCCCATATTCCCTAAGTAACGCTAAACCTCCCACCAACTGCGAGGGGCCAGAACAGCCTCACTACCCTCTGCCTCAGTCAGGGTCCTCTCAGTGGGACCATCTCTTTCCTCCCAGCTGTGGGGAACTAGAAGAAGAAGAACTACAACTAGAAGTAGAAGAAATAATGAAGAAACTGAAAATAATCATTGAAAATTTCTTCTTCTTTTCCTCCTTTTCACACTTTCCCTCTTCTTCATCTCTCTCTGTAACTGACAAGAGGCAGATTCCTTGACTTTGCTCTCATTAGCCAGTGTGCCACCAAGCCACGTCCATTCAGCATGCTGAATATCTGCCACCTGTCCTCTTTCAGAATTGAGCCTGACTGGCCATCCTCTAAGGCAGCCTCTTTGAGTTGCTTATCATCTTGTCAGTAACATCTGCTTTATGTCACTACTATCTTTTACTCCCACACTAGTTTTCTATCACATTTCCATAATGAAGTCAAAGAAGGCATACTGATCTACTGTGTCCGTATTTATAAAAATGCTCCAACTCTTCTGTGAGCACTCTATCATACTTAGGGAAGTCTTCCCATTCCAGTTTTCCATTTCTTCCCTGTGCAGCATCCTCCAACTAACCAAAGGAAGGCCTTTTGTTCTAATTCTCAAGAACAAGTAACTCAACAATTCTCAAATAGTTCATGGTAATTGACAGATAATGTGGAGTGCTCACCCTGGTGGTCCACAGAATAAACAGTATTGCTGTATCTCTCTCTGAAATCAAACAAATTTTACAACTGGGAGGGGACTAAAGCAAGAAGCTCATGTCACTACCCTAATTCTTGCTCAAAATAGTCTGACTTTATGTAAGACTTCTACAATGAGACTCAGCTTCTGCTGAAGCCCATGGCTCACAAGGCTTGGCCCAGTGCTCTGGGTTCCACCCCAGCTTATGGAGGTACATTTGGTGACCTCCATTTAGCTGCTCATGGACAGCACTAACCATCACCAGCCCTACTGAGAAGCTGCAGGACAGTGGCTCCCCTTCTTGTAGTATCCCATCAGGATATGGGACTACTGATGTCTTAAAAAATTTTTGTTAAAAAAATTTATTCTTGGAGTTTAATTGCTTTAAATGTTGTGTTACTTTCTGCTGTACAATACTGTGAATCAGCTATATCTTCTGGTGTTTTAACCTGAAAAAACTATTTGACATTCCACAACACTCAAATGCCAAGGATATTTTTGGATGCATGTTAATCTCATAATGATCAAATAATGGGCATGGATGTATTTTGAAGTGTGCTTCAAAGCTCTGAAATGCATTTAATTACTTACTATTGCTTTGTCACTATAGTCACCACTTTGAAATTCTAGGATAGGTAAACTCTTGGGTGTTGGTGCATACACTAAGAAATTATTATATCAAAAGAAGGCTCTTAGCAGTTTCCCTTGTCCTGTCCATTGTCTACCTAAGGTGGTGTTCATTTTATGCTCTATAGTTGGTAAAGAATCTGCCTGTAATGCAGGAGACCAGGTTTGATTCCTGGGTCAGGAAGATCCACTGGAGACGGGATAGGCTACCCACTCCAGTATTCTGGCCTGGAGAATTCCATGGACTGTATAGTCCATGGGGTTGCAAAGAGTTGGACATAACCAAGCGACTTTCACTTTTATTTTCAGTGAACTCTCTATCTGCAGATGAAAGTATAAAGAGGAAATAGAGAGGATACAGTTTGGGAAACCTGAAATTCCCACTGACTGAGTGGAAATCTAACTCACACTTTATGCTTTAGGATGTAAAAAGAGGCCAAAAAAAAAAAAAAAAAAGCACACAGTCACCTCTCCACACTGCCTCCCTCTTGATTTTGCCAGTGAGAACTGAAGTTTACAATTAAGCATTCCTTTAATTTGATATTTACAGAAAGTCGGAGTAAGATATGTTTCCAGAAAATGTCAATCATTAATCATTTGCTACTATATCTATGATGTGTGTGTTAGTCGCTCAGTTGTGTCCGGCTCTTTGCGACCCCATGGACTGTAGCCTGTCAGTCTCCTCTGTCCATGGAATTCTCCAGGCAAGAATACTGAAGTGAGTTGCCATGCCCTCCTCCAGGGGATCTCCCTGACCCAGGGATCAAACCCGGGTCTCCTGCATTGCAGGCAGATTCTTTACCGTAGAAACTGTCAGTATCTACCATACTTTTCCCAGCTGTCTTCTGGCCCTGAATTGAACTCCAAACAAATGACAGTGGAAGGTGCACTCTGTTTTTCTTTTGGGTGGCAGTTCTGTTCATTAATTCATTGAGTTAGTAGTTTAAACAACCAATACCACATGACTGTCAACTATGTGCCAGGCATTGTGGTAAGCATTAGAGCAGGGAATCCAGCCAGAAGATGATGTTGGGATTTATTATTCTAAGTTTCTCCCCATGCATAGGGTTGTCCATCTAGGTTGTGCACTAGAGTGTGAGAGGCACTGACTGAGAGGAAGAAAGAGATGCCAAAATATCCGGGGTAATAAAAGTAGAGTAGGAAAATTTGGCCAATTTTTTTTCTTTTACTTCACAAGGTCTCTTGGGAATCATTCTGGGTGGAGTAGTTACAAGATGCATAAAGTTTAGAACTGGAGCTCATATTGCCTTTTTATGATTGCTCAAGGTCAAATTAAACAAAAAGAAAATTAAACCTCTATGTGGTGCTATAATTCACATCTGGAGACAGTGACTAGTTCATTCAAGTCAAAAGTGATAGGATTATGCTTGGAGAAACTTCACTAGAAAAGAAAAACAGTAGGTCACTAGGGATTTACTTTGTAATAAATTCACTACCTGTCTGTCTATTCATAGCCAGCCACAAGCTACCCTGAATAATAATTCAAAACCAGTTTATATTATTTGTGCTACTAGAGATCATTCCACTAAATAAAGTTCAAAAATTGAATGAACTGTCTTAGTTAGGTATTCAGTTTCTCAAACAACACCTAAATTATAAAATAGCCACGTCTTACATAGGTCTTAGTGATGATTTAGAGTGGTATGAATGATTCTATTCAAGAGTTTGTGACTTACAACAATGGAGGGAGATGGCAGATTAATATAAATGAGGGGAGGCTGCCTGATTTTAGAAAGCCAAAGCACAGTGTTTATTCTCAGTGCTTAGAACTCCAAGAATTATCATCTCTAGGAAGTTCTGGTTGAACAAATATGTTCTCCAAAAGTTAATTTTCATGTTTGTTATATAGTATCAAAAATTGTTGTTATTTTATGATGAAAAAAAAATGCTGTTGCTTAGTCCCTAAGTAGTGTCTGACTCTTTTGTGACCCCATGGACTGTAGCTCGCCAGGCTCCTCTGTCCATGGGATTCCCAAGCAAGAACACTGAAGTGGGTTGCCATTTCCTTCTCCAGGGCATCTTCGTGACCCAGGGATTGAATCCACATCTCCTGCATTGGCAGGCAATTCTTTACGACTGAGCCACCAGGGAAGTCCCATCAAAAATACGCTTATCATTTAAAAACAAGCAAAAAAAAAAAAAAACCAACCAAAAACATGTAGAAATCTGGGTTCCAAAGTCAGGAGCAAAAGGTTAGTTATTTATTCCATAATGTTAACTAGAATATATACAATTTCAACACATACAATTTTATAATTTTCTTTTTTGCCATTACATTCTGCATTGTGAATGTAGTGACTAAGGACATGGACATTGTTTTCACATCTCTCCAGGCTCCAATCTTAGGCATGATACTTTCAGGGTGATCCTGAGCAAGTTACATGCTCACAATATCTACCTTGCGGGATTGCTGGGAGAATTCAGAGCAACAGTGAACATAAAGCACTTAGCACATTGCATGATGCATAAAAAGTAATTGATGGTGGTGGCTGATATTATTTTTTACTTTTTTTTTCCTTTGGCCATGCTGCGTGGCATGTGAGATCTTAGTTCCCCAAGCAGGGATCGAACCCATGGCCTAAGCATTGGAAGCATGGAGTCTGAACTACTAGACTGCCAGGAAAGTCCCTGATAATATTTTTAATAGCTACTATCCCACACATTTTCCCTACCAATAATCCTGGAAGCACAAGCTATTTTGCTGATCATAAAAGGCTCTGATTTCAAGCAGTGTCAGAGCTCAAACTCCTGTTGCAGTGATGTCAAGAAGTCTGGTGCTTTCCTTAAGTGATAGTTCATTTATGAGGGTCTTTTGTTTATTAGGAATTCCTTCCTCAGGTTTGTCTACTGAACAATGGCATGAGATTATGAACATGTATCAACATCCCTGGTCATGTGGATAAAGATAATCGTAATAAAATGGAATATATACCATATGCTGCATGCCTATCTTGGGTCAGATATTTTACAATGTATTTTACGTTCTACCTGATTTTATTCTTGAAGCACAGAAGACTTCACTTCCTTCATGTCTGTTCAATGTCCATTTATCACAAAGGCTGTGTTTGATTCCTAATAAAAAGAGCAGCTTTATAATTCTCTCTTGCCCCTTTATCCCGACTTCTTTTTTTTCATGATGCTCATCATCCTCAGATATGATACAACATATTTGGTGGTGGTCCTTCTTGTCTTCAACTAGACAGGGGCTCCATGACAATAGTTACTATGCTTGTTCAGTGCTGTACCCTCCCCCCACCAAGTCCTGGAGCAGTGCCTGTCACATGTGGATAGTCAACAGATGTTGAGTGAATGAATGAGTCATCCTATGAGGTAAGGTTCTATTAGTCATATTTTGGGAGTGTCAAACTGAAACTCAAGTAATTTCCAGAGTATTCTGGGGCTGGTAAATGATATGGGCAACAATTAGACTAAAGTCTAACTCCAAAACAGAGTGTTCTCCATTAATTCTGGCCTAAACTAGCACTCATTCAACATCCTAGATCAGGATCATTGTACCATCAAAATACCTGTCTTTAAAAACAGAATCTAAGCTCATGTAAGTTGAAATTGAAATGACAACAGTGTATGAACAGCAGTGATTCCCAAAGCAAATACAGACATCTACCGAGCATCTATTTTGTATGTAACATCATATTAGATATGAGATTTCTGCATTTCACTCAATATTGAGATTACATACAAGGGAGCATCTCGCTTTCAATGAAGCAAAACAAGAGCAGACCAGAAGAATATCTCTGAATTTCCAAGTATGATTTATGTGCACAATTTTTTTTTTGCCAAACACCACTACTCTAGAGCACTTTTTTTCAAGACAAAATGCAATTTATACCACCAAGTAAGGCAAACTGATGATTTCTCCCAAGTTATTATTTCCCTAGGTAACTGCTACCACGTACATAAACATGAAATCTTTGCCCCTCCTCCACTTGTCTGCTTCTGTGTGATTCTTGTGCTTCTATTTTGCTTTGCATGGAATTTTCACATAGACCACAATAGAGATGCTACAGAACAGTTTACTAATGCTATTTGGTTTCCTGTGACATAGGCCTCCTTTGTTCTAATAGGTTGAAAATAATTACATAGCATTTCCTCAAGTGTTTCTCAAGAGCGCTGGTTTTAGGAAATGCTTCACAAAGACTCCACCAAGAATAGGAATGGGGAGCAGGGGCGGTGTTTTGATCTGACTTAAGGCAATGTCATCTGGGGCAACTATTACGTCCTTTTCTTGTAGATATCCATAACTGCTACTGGCTAGAGGTGGGAGAAGGGTTAGCCTCTTCCTCTAGGAGCTTACTCCTAAACTGTAATGTGGGCAAATGGCAAAGCAAATTCTCCTTTAGACATTTGTTAAGAAGCAATCACAAAACATCTAGTCTATACTGTGGAGTCACAAATCTGTTTTAAAGTGATCCAACATCATTTTGCATAAAAATTTCACCCGAGGCAAATATAATATTAGAGGGAAAGAATTCAGTTAATTAGGCTAGTAGTCACTCAAGAAGCTTCTAGAATTAGGAATCAAATTATGAACACTATTTCTCACATTAGTAGATTTGTATATTCTGTTCATATAAGGGTAGGGAGTGTCTCTATAATATTTGAACCAGTACAAACATGGGAAAATCACTAATGACACCAATGAAAACTCTTAATATTCTGCTGTTAATGCTAATTAACCAATCATTCTAACAGCCCTTTCTCACAGCAAATCCTCTGGTGGAGTTCTGAGGAAAGAGCCAAAGCGCTTGTATTTCCTTTGGAAATTATCACTATAAGGGAAACTCACAACCTCTAGAGTTCAGCATAAACTAAGAGTAATACAGATGGCCTGTCATACTGTCAATGCTGACATATTTTAAAGAAAATTGCAGTAAGTCCCTTATATACGAATGAGTTTTGTTCCAAGATTATGTTCGTAAGTCCAGCAAAGTTAGCCAAGGTATCTAACACAATTGCTATATACTGCTCTTTTATGCTTGTTTTCAGACACCCTGGGCTTGAAATAAAGAAAGATACTGTACTACTTTACCCTATACATTACTGTGCAGTAAATCACACAAAACACAACCATTTGTAGAGGATGCACAAATGTGACAGTGTACTCCAGACGTGATTGGACATGTGAACACTCATTCACATCTTTGAAAGTTTACAACTTGAAGTTTTGTATATAGGGGACTTACTGCATAGACATCGTAACAGGTTGTTGTTCAGTCGCTAAGTCATGTCTGACTCTGTGACCCCATGGACTGCAGCATGCCAGGCTCCTCTGTCCTTCACTATCTCCCAGAGTTTGCTCAAATTCATGTCTATTGAGTCGATGATGCAATCTAACCATCTCATCCTCTGCCACCCACTTCTCCTCCTGCTCTCAATCTTTCCCAGAAACAGGGTCTTTTCCAGTGAGTCAAGGTTTTGCATTAGGTGGCCAATTATTGGAGCTTCAGCTTCAGCAACAGTCCTTCCAATCAATAATCAGAATTGATTTCCTTTAGGATTAACTACTTTGATCTCCTTACCATCCAAAGGACTTTCAAGAGTCTTCTCCAGCACCACAATCAGAAAAGCATCAATTCTTCACCACTCAGAATCTTTGTGGTCCAAATCTCACATCTGTACCTGACTACTGGAAAAACCATAGCTTTGACTATTCGAGGAGCAACACATGCTTTATTTAAGGACTTACCAGGTGGTGTGCAGTGGTAAAGAATCTGGCTGCCAATGCAGGAGACACAAGAGACACTAGGTGGGTTTGATCCCTGGGTCAGAAAGAGCCCCTTGGAGGAGGAAATACCAATTCACTCCAGTGTTTTTGCCTGGAGAATTCCATGAACAGAGAAGCCTGGCTATGGTCCATAGGGTCACAAAGAGTCGGACACGACTGAGCATGCATGCACACTTGATCCTTCTTTAAGAGTCCCAAAGCGTGTGTGTGTGTGTGTGTGTGTGTGTTCAGTCACTCAATTGTGTCTGACTCTTGGACTCTTGATAATAACCTATAAAAGGTTCTGCAATCTCACACAGTAGGGAGCTTTGCTTAGCTTTGTTCAACTCTTAAAAACTCTCGAACGTATTTGATAACACAACAACAGTGAAGCTTAACACTATTAATATTTTAAGGCAATAGCTCTCAAGGTATGCCCTCTAGAGAAGTAGCATCAGCAGCACCTAGAAACTTGTTAGTAATGGGAACTCTTAAGTCCCACTCATTCCAGATTCACGGAATTAGAACCTCCATGTGTGGAGCCCATAAATCTGTGTTTTAACAAGTCCTTCAGGTGACCATCATGCATGCATACTAAAAATATGAGAACCAGCATCCTAAATAACAAATTTAGGGATCTTACTTTGTACACTTGACCTCAAAAATATCTTCTTCATTTATCCAGATCAACTTTTCTCTAATGGGAGATCTATTCTATAGCCAATCTGACTTGTAAGTCCTAATTTATTCCTTGTAATCATATTTAACAGTCTTACTGGGGGGGGGGCGGGGTTGGGGGGAGGTTAGGCATATAGGTAGTGGAATTTGTAATTTACTTCTGGCCTACAGTCCAAGACAATAAGATAGGAAAAGAGGTCACAATCTAATTAACTTTCTAATTAAGGGAACATGGTCGCTTTCTAATTACAGTTACAAAGAATAAAATGTAGCCCATAATTAGAAAGTTACTCTGCTCTATTTAAACTTTGCATTGTGTCAGCTATTTCATCATCATATTATTGTTTAACATTTATTCTGAAATGCAGACTCTATTTTCAAAGTGCCTTGGAAGAGGTTTTATTTATCTCTCACACTAAAATTGCAAAATAGATCTGTATTTCACAGGCTGATACAATGAGATGCAGAAAGTTTATGGCATTCACACTATATATCATTAATAGAGGTGGGATCTGAGTTCATGGTCCTTTGTAACCACATTGCTTTACCCTCAGTTAACATTACTTCTCTTACTATGTTTTTGCTCTGCCTTTTTCCTTTTTTTAATTTTTTGGGAGAATGCCAAAACTGTATTCAGTATCCATATGTAACCATGGCAATCACCTGGATACACACACATCTGCCTCAAAGAGCTAAGCTATTAGAATCAGTTCTCCAGAGAGTCTCAGAATACCATGGATCCGTCACAGCACTCTGAGTTTCTCATTTTGATCTCACCAGCCATGTGCAAACATGCAGCCAATAATAAATGTCTACTGTAGATATTTTTCCTAACATGCTCTACTGTTTCTGCTCCTTAAGAAACCATTTGTACTTTCAATAAGATGCAAAGATGCTTTATGAAAGAAAAAAATAATAAAATGAAAATTAGACTGCCTTTTTGTTTTACAACACAGAGTTGAAATTAAACGTGTCATTTTTCACCAAAATATTGTTTCCCATTACTGAAGAGAAGTGATGGGCCTGAGGGCCTCATGCATTACAAATCTCATGTGCTTTAGATAGCTAGTAAATCATTTGCGTTTTGCCTATAGTATTTTCTGCCAAGCTCAGCGTTTATTGCTTACAGCTGAATACAGCCACCTAAATCATCCATCACGTTTTTATAACCAACTGTAGCTTTCCTTCTTATACACCAAGGAACTGGCGCATTTTAAGAATGAGAATGAGTGAGAGGTGCCTTTACACACTCAGAAGGACTATAGAAGCAATAAACAGTACATGAATTTTATAAGGAAGGAAAAATATAATACATTTACCGATATCAAGAGCTAAGAGCTTTTGAAATCACCCATCCACAAAGCAGCCTTGCAGCTGACTTTCCATATTATCATCTTCCTGGATGCTTAGATCATTTAATGTGTGTTACGGTGAGTGTACGCTTATTAGTGAACCAAGCATTTTAGATGCAGGCTAGAAGAAATAACACATCAAGTATCTAAGAGCTAGGAAAAGTTTTCCACCCTTACTAT